>NC_142063.1:197529547-197831839 GCF_059756535.1 Pantherophis guttatus | reverse complement strand
GGGGCCGCCAGTCGACACTGTTTGGCTGACGGCACCCGGAGGAGTCCCTCTCTATGAGAGCGTACTGGCCGGTGGGAGGCTATTGGTGGTAGTAGGCGGTCCCGTAAATAACCAGGCCCTAAGCCAGGCCCTAAGCTGCTGTGAATGGAGGGAGAAAAATTTGATTCTCTCTGCCACAGAATTCAACGTTAAGTGCAGCAGAGAGAATCTGAACTTTTCTCCCTCCATTCACAGCAGAGCTGCTGCAGCCTGTCCTTTTAAGGTAGTCCCCAGGAGGGAGGGGCCGGGGGGACCATAAAGGGAACAGCAGCTCCGCTGTGAATGGAGGGAGAAAAGTTCGGATTCTCTCTGCCATAGCATTCACTATGAGCCCTTCTTGTGCTCATACACACATTTTTCTCCTACCAGGTTCTGTGGCCATGGCTTGGGGGGGGGGGTCATGTGACTGAGTGGGCGTGAGTGACATTGAGTTGGCTACGCCCACTCAGTCACAGGACCCATCACCACTAAGCCACGCCCACAGAACTGGTAGTGAAAAAAAATGAATGTCATCACTGATCCATAGGGCTTAAAAATCCCAGGTATGGGTAACAATGCTCAACTCTTTTGCTCTTAACAATTCCCACAAGAAATAATACCATGTAGTGTTTCTGTCTTAGTATAAACATTGATGGAGACTACTTCAATTCTTTTTTTTTAGAACTTTGCTCCTGATTCCAAAAAGTCCTCCTGAAATATCATCCCTTGATGCATTATCTGTATTAGAGATTGATTGCCACATAAGTATCATTGGGCATCATTGATGACCATTACATTTGCAGTAGATAAGTTTAAGGGCAACTCAACTGGGAGATTCATTTTGCATCTCTCTTTGTATTGTTCTTGGGCTAAACCTTTCTCCCCTTAAAAGGAGTCAGGTTCTATTAGCAACCATATGGTATGAAAATAAGATTAATTCTATAATGTATGTAAATTATATGTAAATTCCATCATGGAATGGAATGAGAGAAATCAGTCGGATTTCAGCATGCCAACTGTGTGCATAATTGCTGCCTTCCTTTCAAGAGCAAGGCATAAAGCGATGAGCTGCCAGATCCTCTTCTGTCCTTCTATGAAATATTCAGTTGGTCCTCAATGAGCCATCAAATGACAAAAGCTTTTTATTGTTGTTTACCGAGTCAGAGTGTCCATGTTTATTTGTTTTGATGATTCCAGCTGCGATAGATTGGCCTGCAAAATGCTTCATTTACTTATCAATTGTTCTAAGCTGTCAGATATGAGTGCCACAAATCCAGCTCACTCTACGCAATGGCCCTTTTATTATCTGCAGTCAGAATAACGATGCAAATTGGGGTTATACTTTTGTGTGAGTTTTGGAAATCAGTGACCGGGCAATAACCAAACTCATCTGTGCAGTTGTGTGAAAGCAGCCAAAGATCTTTGAACTATGTGAATATTCTGATGTCTGAATTTGAGAAGCATGAGCAGTTGAGAAGTCCTTCCAAGATACATTTCTCAGGCTATTACAAAAACATCTTTGTCCATCTTCCAGCTGCTTCTCTCTATGTGCATGCATCAATAATGCAAGTTATTTCGTGTTACTATTTTGCATTACTGTAATTCAATATTAATAAAATTAATATTGAAAATATCCAAATGATAAAGACTATGAATGCTATCAAAGCTTGAAAATGGTTGGTTTACAAATCAAATCTATTCATCTTAATCATCTCCAATGTGTTATATGCCAGCTTTCACTCCAGAGAACTGTGTTTATTTGGCAACTCAGTAATTGACTACTATTCCATGCATGAGTATGTATCTATGAGTGTGTGTGTATATGTGAGTGTGTATGTGTGTATTTATTTTTACAGGGCTAATATGCCACACCACTAAAACTCTTCATCTCAATATATGATATGTATTTATAACTTGGTTATAAACCAAGTTTATTTATAACTTGGTTCATTAGTATTGCTAATGGCTCTTCACAATTTCTTCATATTGTCTGCTACTATAGTCTTTCCCAAATTAATGTGTTTTACGTTTGGGTCTACAGCCAGTATGGCCAATGGAAGAAGATGGAAAGTTGTGGTCTATTACAGTCACATACATAATTTACTTCAGTATTAGCCAGTTGACTGAGACTTTAAAAATAGTCTGTACAACCATGTTGACCAGCAATAAATGATAGACTTGAAACCATTCATCATTATCTCCTGAAGCAAGATACCACCATACTTCTTAGTGCCAAAACATCAATGCATGTGATTAGACTACATCATCTGCTGTTGTCACCATTATCTGCTGTCCTCACCCAGTTTGGACACAGACTGGGTGAGGATGAACCAGCTCTTACAATATGGGTTAAGGACTGAAAGAGACAGACATGGACATTCCATGTAGTTCCTAAACAAGTAAGAACAGCCTTTCCCCATCAAGACACATTCTGAAATGTACTTACAACTGCCTTAAACCTTAAAGGGGAAAATAATAATGTATTCAGTGATTTAGAAAGTCATACACTTTCAGCTCTTCTTTTGAGAATGAAATTGTACTGAAATTATACTTACCTCCTTCGTATAGATTTTTAAATGGCTAAATGAGAAAAGAAGTACAAAGTTCTTTATGCATCAACTGCCAGTATTTAAATTATATTTTAGTAATAAGTTACTGTACATATTGAATTTGTGACCCTTTTCAGCTAAGGATAAAATCATTTTCAGCTTTAAATAATCACAAAAGAGGAGATCTCATTTAACAAATTATTTTAATCTATGTTTGAAGGACTGGTGTGAATTTTCTTAACATGGAGGGAAAAGAAAAAGAATGTGGCTTCTATAAAAGGGATATCAGAAGAGCTGCAATTAGCTAATTTATTCCACCAGACGCTACTATTACTTTTAGGAAGGAGTCAATGAAAAAAAATTACATACACTTTAATTGCATTAATGACTTTGTTTCATCTAACAATCAGAACATTATCCCAATCACAGGGTCCTTTTCTCTTTCTTAAAACAGTGTAAATTACTGGTCTTCAAAGAGAAAGAAAATAAAATACAGAAACTGAAAGAAAACTTTAGATCAAATATTGGACATATAATCCATAGATAGGCTTCAGAGATCTATGAACTAGTGAAAAAAAAAAGAGGGGGTGTTTGATTTCCTGCCTGTTAGTTTGTCTTTGTTAAATGAAAACAAAAGTCAAATAAGATATTATGATATTGTAAGGTAGCATAAGAAGATACTATCCATGGTCAGGTAGTGTAGAATTATTGTCACAATGCTAAGATGTCTAGAATAGGTTTCATTTGATAGAAATTAAAATTGTATAGTTACGGACATCCATCTTTTGTTGTACAAATTGAAGACTGTTTATCCTGAAAATACAGTGTAGCTCTGTTTCATGAGAAGATTTGAAAAGGCTAAACATTTTTTGCCTCAACCAAAAGTTTTATCTTGAAGCATCTTAAAATTGTTTACTATTGCCAAATTTTAAAAAAGTCATGTAGTGTTGATACCACCTCAAACTAGTCTGAGGCTTGGGGGAATATTTTTTTTTTTAAATCAAAGATGTGCCTTTGACAAACGATATCAACCAACTCCAGACTCACTGGCATGTCTTCCAAAATTTTGCAAATATTTATGGATGAACTGACACTTGCATCATTTCCCTTCAGCATGAAATTAGATGAAACTATTGATGCTTCTCAGTGCAGCAAACTTCTGAGTTTCATTCACTGCATGCTTGCCAATCCTATTAAATAACTCCCATCTTGTGAGCAGCTTTTGGAAATGATCAAGACCATCCGTCTCTTTGAAAGGGTGAAAGGTGTATTGGCAAACCTAATTTTGATCAAGAGAAAGAAAATTCACTATTCTGTGCACAGATGACACCCTTGCGATGCTTAGCAACACATCTGATTTTACTGTTTCGGTGAAAAAGAAGCTCCCTATATCATAGTGATTCACTGCACTCTATGGGGGCATGTATTGGTGTCAACCATCCTGAAATAAGTCTAATCTATTGCCATGAAAATCAGTTCCATCAAATACAGGGCCTTGAACCTCTGTTTTGGCAAGAAGTGTCTGTTAAGGCACTTAACAATGTTTAGTCCTTCTCTTACCTCACTGGCTTTCCAGAAGACAAATCTTTAGGTGATTCACTTCAGGCAGAACTTTTACTTTTTTTGAGAGAGAGCGAGAGAGACAAAAAGAAATCCTTGCAATAATTTGAAAGAGAAATCCATTAATAGCTGGCCTTACTCAGCAGTTATTCTGGCCAATGAATGAGGTAAATCTTTCAGGACCTTGCCCGCCACCTTTATGGATGTTGTTGCGGGAAAATGGCTGGATCTTTTGGCCTAGCTGCAACTCTAGAAGTAGAGACTGAAGAGGGACAACTATGTAAACTTTCCAATGCTAGACTTCTGCAAACTGCAATGAGAGTGAGAAAGCATTTCTCTCCAGGCAGATATCGGCAGACAGATGGAAACACTGTATAACTCTTTTCAAGGTTATCCATGACCTTAAAATGGAAGCATGGGTTTCCCTTGTGTATATGGACAGCGTTAATAATGCAGACCTTGTCAAAAATGTCCTCAGTGACTTATTTTAAGAAAATAAATGATGAAACACATTCAACTAAAGAATCATGAAGAATTCTAACTCTCCTTGGCAGAAGACTAGTAGGCCTTGGCTGGCAAACTATCAAATCCTTCTGAATGCTATGTACACTCCACCTTCTCCTAAGTTCCCAAAGACAGAGAAGTACAGAAATTACATTATGTCATGCTGTCACGTATGGAATTTTTTCCCATATCTTTGAGTCAGTAATGACTCCTGATGATTGGCTGGACAGGTTCCTGCAGTTTTTTGGGCAAGATTTCAGAAACAGTTGCCATTGCCTTCTTCCCAGTGGTGGGTTTCAAAAATTTTTACTACTGATTCTGTGGTTGTGGCTTTGTGGGCATGGCATGGCTTGGTGGGCATGGCTTGGTGGGAATGGCAGGGGAAGGATACTGTAAAATCTCCATTCCCACCCTAATCCAGGGGAAGGTTACTGCAAAATCCCCATTTCCTCCCGATCAGCTGGGACTTGGGAGGCAGAGAATAGATGGGGGTGGAACCAGTCAGAATTTTTACTACCGGTTCTCCGAACTACTCAAAATGTCCACTACCGGTTCTCCAGAACTGGTCAGAACCTGCTGAAACCCACCTCTGCTTCTTCCTAGGACTGAGACAGACAGACTGGCTCCAGTCATCTAGCTGGTTTCATGCCTAAAGTGGGACTAGAACTCACAGATGCCTCGTTTCAAGACTGGTGCTTAAATTCTACACCAGCCAGGCTTTCCTATATGAGGTACATGCCTAACAAAGATTAAGCCAATTTGTACTACCTCCTAGTGGTCCTTGTCTGGCAGAAAAGCTGTAGGAGCTCTGAATCCATCTGTTATTGTGTACTTTTGTGAGTCAGGAGTTTCATCACTAGTTGTCATTGAAATGAAACATCAACACTGATTGGATGTCAAAGATGACATGTGAATTGCCTGGTCAAAGACCATCCACAATTTCAACTGAAATTATTGTTGAGCCAAAGTAAAAATTATTTTTTAAAAATAAAAAAAAATATTTGCACACCTTTTTTCTCATATTTTTTTCAGGAAATGGCTATTAATTTTTCATGAAAAGAACAAGAAAAAAACCCATAATTCTTTGTAAAGGCTGCTTTGATGCTTTGTCTACATAAAGGATATTTGTAATGTAATACCATAAAATAAATTGTTTGCAAAAATTTGTCTTCTGTATATTTATATTCATTTTTCAAGGGAGGTTTTTTTTTAGATTCATCTGTTTTCATTAGATTCATCTGTGATTCTCCCTCACACACACACACACACACACACACACACACACACACACACACGAATACAAACACACACACACACACAAGAGATGAAAAGCCACACTATAAAGCAAAGACTTAACTCCTAGTACATTTTTGTTTTGTTGTGGAAATAACTATGACTGCCCCCTCTCCATATATATAGGACTGTCATATTCCAAACCTCAAAACTGGGCATCTTAACTTACATATTACACATGCTAAACCAATATGCAAATTAATCTAATTTGCATTTTGACTTTTTCATGTTAACAATACCAAAGCAATTCAGCAAAATTTAATACCATCACAACAAACACATGAAATCAACTGTAGAAATAGATGAAAACATTTAATTAGTGCAATTAAAGTTCTATTTTGAGAATTGAACACCTGTCCATTTTCAGTTTTAAACGCATTTTAAATATTTATCATTTTTCTCTCTATATATAGGTATAGATTTAAAAAAACAACATAAGAATATTAAATTAAAAAGTACTACTGTATATTATTCTATCCTTAATTTTACATGCTAGCAAAAAAAAATGTTTAGGATCATCTAATGCAGATTAGAATCTGCATGGAAATGAGATGCCAGAAGTTTAAACTGGCCTTAGAAAAGGTTGAGGAACAAGAGGCATTATTGCTGATGAACACTAGATAATTAAGAAAGATAAAGACTATCAAAAAGAAGTCAATATGTGCTTCATTTTTATATAAAGACTTTTGATAATGTAAAACATCAAATAGTGGAATGTAGTTAGAAAAATCCCCCAAACCCCAAAACATCTCAGTGCCCTCATATGAAACCCACAATATATACAGGTCAGGAGGCCATAATATGAACTGAATATGACAAAACAGACTGGATGCAGATTGGCAAAGGAGTGAGATAAAGCTGCAGGTTCCCTCCTTATGGTGAATTTTATATGATGGGAAGCTGGATTGGAAGAAGATGAGAATGACTTTAAAAGTGAAGGAAGAAACATCAGTAACATGTCCTATGCTGATGACACTAGCCACAAATGCAATGGATCTGCAAGCTGTAGCAATAAAAGTCAAGGTGCAGTGTAGAAAAGGGAGTAAAATTAGACATAAGTAAGACCAAACTAATGACAAGTACAACTTCCAGCCTTAGAATTCACAAATGAAGATGCTAAATTGATAGCTTCTGCTTTTTATAATCAACTACAAACAATAAAGAATACAATAAAGAAATATACCACAGATTCGGAGTTCATAAAACAGTCATGAAGGCTCTGGAAGAAACATTCAAATGGTGTGGTGTTATACCCACGCACAAATATCAGAATCATGCAAATCATGTGATTCTCTATGACACTTTGTGAAGCGAAAGTAGACACTGAAGAAGCAGGATATGAAGAGTATTGACACTTTTGAACTTTGATGTTGGAGCAGACTCCCAAGAACTCTATGAAGAAACAAGAAAATCAAGCAAATAGGTCATCAAACAAATCAACCCAGAGTTATCCCCTGAGCCACAAGAGATCCTACTTCAGACACATTATAGAAAGACTTCCAGTAAGTTTCTGGAGAATATTCTAATTAGCAATAACAATAGCACTTAGACTTATAACTGCTTTACAGTTCTTTACAGCCCTCTCTAAGTGGTTTACAGAGTCAGCATATTGCCCCCAACAGTTTGGGTCCTCATTTTACCCACCTCGGAAGGATGGAAGTCTGAGTCAACCTTGAGCCTGGTGAGATTTGAACTGCCAAATTGCAGGCAGCCGGCAGGCAGCAGAAGTAGCCTGCAATACTGTACTCTAACCACTGCACCACTAATTTATGGGAAAGTTAGAAGGAAAGGAAAGAAGGTGATCAGCAATAAGGAAGGTGAACACTTAACAGTGGCAATGAGTTTACCTTCCGAAGACCTGCAAGATCAAGTTAAGGATAGCTAATCATGAAGAAAATCTGTCTATGTGATTAATAATAGTCATAACTGATTTGACGGCAGGTAATCAAATGGATGTTCAAAACAGAATTGATCCTTTCAGGATATTCATTTTGAGAAATAAGTGATTTCAGTTTTTCAAACATTAGAAAGCTCTTTATACCAGTGGAAAAGCTAGCATTTAGTTTTATAATGACTTTTTAAAATTGTGGTGATTAATAAATTCACAGAATAACTTTCAGTTGAACTCTGTCATTATATACCGCAGAGAAAGATAACTATATATTTTAAGTGGGACATATTGTCTGAAGTTTGATGTTCACTGCACTGCAGTCTAATCTGTGTTGTGCAATATATATCCCAAACAAGCAAATGTGATATTTTATCTCAGCATTGCTCTTTTCTTCCAATTCCTTCAAAGGTTGTGTTTATATTGTCTTTTCCAGATGTACTTATTTTAGGACTAATATCATTTTTTCTAGGGCTGAAATTACATATCTGACAATGGCAGCAGAATGCTTATTTTCAGGTTCTTCAGCCTTGAAATTGCTTTCAGCCTCAACATATACAATTTGGTGCTTTTCTTTTTTAGGTGACATTTCCCTGTTTGCATTAATATCACTGAAGGTGGGGAAAAAAGAATTAAATGATATTAAACTTGATAGAAAACTTTCCAATAAAAATCCCAATCTCGGTTTCCCGGAAGTATGCACCACTGATCACATGAGACTTACTTGAGAGTCGAAACACTTCAGGGTGTATAATAAGACCTGTGACAAGGATTGAGACCCTAATCTATGTCACCCTCTGAAGTTTCTCAGCTGCTGTCAGATTTGTGCAGAATAAAAAAAAAACAGTACATTTTCAAGAATCGGTAAGTAGAAGGTCTGGTAAACCATCACGATATTGCCATCTTGCACAAGTGAAAGTTTTGTTGTTGTTTTTTAAGGCAAAATTGTGGTTGAATACAACCCCATCAAACCTCTGCTGTGATTTTTGTCAGAAACTCTGTCCTGCTAGGAAAAACATCACTCTGCAGTTTTTCCAGTTTAATGGAAGAACACCACATCAGTAGCATTTGAAGTTCTTTCATTTGGCTCTGTAAATGTTTGGGGTAGCTTTTCCATCCTTCATTGCTATTCTTCGCATAGTGTAAGCCTTAATTTATTGTGCTGTTGGAGAGCAAGGCAACTTTTGTCAATGTTTGTACTGGGATTTATGGAGCAGAAAGTACATACTTTACCTTTCTATTTATAGTTCTTTTAATGCAAGTTTTTCCCTTCTGTTTCCTAGCTTCTTTCTTGTCTTGAGGATAGCTATGCAATACGAACAAGAATAGGACATCTAAAGACTATGCCAGTCTCTTAGCTTTTACATTTTTATTTATCCCTTTTAATTTTTCCAGCTTTATCTTTTATTTTTTTTCCAATGTCTTTCTTTGAATGTTTGAAAACTTTCTTCTGAACTTACATTAACCCTAATACTTTTGCATTCAAAAACAATTTTGTTGTCGTTATTCAGCTGGTCTCCTCATAAAGCATACGATAATCCAAATCCTAAATCTCATAAAACCTTTCTGATTTGTTTGTTATTTCAGGCCATGTTAATGTCTCAACAAACTAGATTGAGTTTTGAGGTAATGCTCCATTTAGTTTCCAGCTCTGTCATTGTGTTCTTTTCCCCATTTCTCTTTCTTATCCCATCAACACATATCTGTTCAATACATTTCTTCATTTTTGTCTCTATAATCTGCTTTCCCAACTATATTTTGTTGCTAATGTACACTTTATGGCATTTTCCCCACCATTTTAACATTAGTACTGCTTGATCTTATCTCCACTATTGTAATTCCTTTAGATCCTGTCAGTTGTCATTATTTCCTCTTTGACAATAGAATTTCTATGTTTTTCTTTAGTCTGTTTTAAGGATAATCACAATATTTCACTTAAGGTTCTTTTTTTGTCTCACATACCTTTTTTTGACAGCCAACTTTTTTATTACTGCATGATGACCCAGTTCAGTTGGGTTGGCATTTTGCCATTTCTCTACTGTCATTGCACAACATATTCTCGTTTACAAGAACATATATCATTCTTATGTTTTTGGAGTCCCTTATGCATTTCTCCTGGCTATGTTTTTGCAATTAATATATTGATTCAAGTTGCTATTTCACAGGAATATCTCACTGTTATTGAGATTTATTATTTGGAGGGTATAAAGATGCCCACAGAGGGGAAGCAAATAATACAACTTTCAACCTCTTGCTACCTTCAATAAACTATAATTCTTAGAATCCTAACTTTCATTTTATAAAAAGAGCATGTCTTTATCTATTAGATTTGTATCCCTCCTTTATTATTTTATAAATAACTCAAGGTGGCAAACATACCTAATGCTCCTTGCTCCTCCTCTTTTTCCCTCACAGCAACAATCCTGTGAGGTGGGTTGGGCTGAGACACTCATCAGGCTTTCATGCCAAAGGTGGGACTAGAATTCAGTCTCCTGGTTTCTATTCTGGTGCCTTAACTACTACACCAAATTGACCTTCAGGCCATCTAGAAGCCAAGGTATGGTGCAAAATCTGTGGCTACTGTTCTGGTCATGAGTTTTGTGGAGCAAGGTTTGTTCCTACATTTCTTTATTCAAGTAATTTTATTAAGAATTACAATCACAATAGTAAAAACTTAAATAAAGATAGGAGAACTGAAAGAACCAAAGATGCAAAGAGAAAAAAGGATATAATGAGTAGAAAGAAAAAAAAGAAAAGTAAAATTACAGTAAAAAAGAAAAGAAATAATTAAAATAACTCCCACCCTTCATCACACATATAAACAATTTTAGTAACTTTTCATTTCCTCTTAAATTACAACAATGATCTCTTATTCCCATATCATCTCTCTTATCTATAATCAAATCCATAAAGCATCATCACTTCAGTCAGCAAAAGTCTATTAAGAAATAATGTATTTTAAACTTGACCAAGCAAACCAACTTTATGTTCCTTCCTTTTACTTTTAACAAACTTAATCGCTCAGATTCGGGAAGGATTGGACTCTGACTGGGTAGTTTCAGGAGGAGTGATGGAGGTGGGCCTTGAGAATGTCATTTGGGAGGAGTTTGACCCTGTGGCTCCCGAGGATGTGAACAGGATTCTGGGCAGGCTTAGCGTGGCCACATGTTTACTGGACCCGTGTCCCTCCTGGTTGGTACTGGCCTCCCAAGAGGTTACACGAGGCTGGCTCCAGGGGATTATCAATGCTTCTCTGAGTGAGGGTAACTTCCCCGCCACCTTGAAGGAGGCGGTGGTGAGGCCCCTCCTTAAGAAGCCTTCCCTGGACCCAACTGTATTAGCAAATTATCGTCCTGTCTCCAACCTTCGCTTTGTGGCGAAGGTTATTGAGAGTGTGATGGTGCGACAGTTTCCCTGGTTCCTGGAGGAAACGGTTTATCTAGATCCATTCCAGTCGGGTTTCAGGCCTGGGCACAGCATGGAAATGGCATTGGTCACATTGGTGGATGATCTCTGGAGGGCTCGGGACAGGGGTTGTTCCTCTGTCCTGGTCCTATTAGATCTCTTGGCGGCTTTTGATACCATCGACCATGGTATCATGCTGCGCCGACTGGAGAGGTTGGGGATAGGGGCACCGTGTTGTGGTGGTTCTCCTCCTTCCTCTCTGACCAGTTGCAGTTCATGTTGACAGGGGAACAGAGATCGACCTCGAGGCGCCTTGTGTGTGGGGTGCCACAAGGGTCAGTTCTCTCGCCCCTTCTGTTTAACATTTATGTGAAGCCACTGGGTGAGATCATCCGTGGTTTTGGGGTGAAGTGTCACCTGTATGCTGATGATACTCAGCTGTACATCTCCACCCGGACCACCCCAACGATGCCCTTGATGTGATGTCCCGGTGCCTGGAGGCCATGCGGATCTGGATGGGGAGAAACAGGCTCAGGCTCAACCCTTGAGCCTTGATAGTACAGGGGTTTAGTGCACCCTGTAATTAACACAGCTGCCTGCAATTTCTGCTGGTTCGAATCTCTCCAAGGCTCAAGGTTGACTCAGCCTTCCATCCTTTCTAAGGTAGGTGAAATGAGGACCCAGTTTGTGGGGGCAATAAGCTGACTTTGTATAAAATATACAAAAGAATGAAGGCTATTGCTTAACGCATTGTAAGCCGCCCTGAGTCTCCGGAGAAGGGCGGCATATAAATCAAATTTAAAAAAAAAAAAAAAAACCCATCCAAGACCGAGTGGCTGTGGCTTCCAGCATCCCAATATAGTCAGTTGGTACCATCGCTGACTTTTGGGAGCGAGTTGTTGGCCCCCACAGAGAGGGCTCGCAACTTGGGTGTCCTCCTGGATACACGGCTGTCTTTGAAAGAGCATATGACGGCTGTGGCCAGGGGGGCTTTTTATCAGATTCGCCTGATCCACCAGTTGCCTCCCTTTCTGGATTGGGATGCCTTACGCACGGTCACTCATGCCCTCGTCATGTCCCGCTTGGACTACTGTAATGCTCTCTACATGGGGCTCACCTTGAGGAACACCCGGAGGCTCCGACTGGTCCAGAATGTGGCCACGTGGGTGGTGATGGGGGCGACTTGGCGCTTCCATGTAACACCTCTCCTGCGTGAGCTGCACTGGCTCCCAGTGGTCTTCCGGGTGCACTTCAAGTTATTGGTTGCCACCTTTAGAGCGCTCCATGGCTTAGGGCCTGGGTATTTACGAGACCGCCTTCTGCCACCAGTAGCCTCCCACTGACCAGTACGCTCCTACAGAGAGGGGCTCCTCAGGGTTCCGTCGGCCAAACAATGTTGGCTGGCGGCCCCCAGGGGGAGAGCCTTCTCTGTGGGGGCACTGACCCTCTGGAACGAGTTGCCCCTGGAGATACGACAGATCCTGGATCTGCACACTTTCCACCATGCCTTAAAGATGTTTTTGTTTCATCAAGCTGGGCTGACCTGACCATATTTTTTAAATTGCTTTAATTTTAAATTGCTAAATTATGGGGTTTTAATATGGGGGTGTTTTAACTGTGGGCCAAATTAATTTAATTGGTTTTTTAATATTGTTTTAATTTTTGTATTTTCTGTATTTTATCCGCTGGCTGTTCCCCGCCCCGAGTCCTTCGGGAGAAGGGCGGTATATAATAATAATAATAATAATAATAATAATAATAATAATAATAATAATAATAATAATAATAATCTTTAGTGCTTTCAAATAATGTCATATAACTTGATTTCATTTCTTCTTTGTCCCTTCAAGAGTCTTCAAAGGTTTAACAAGTTTCAAAAAATGGCAGACAATAACACTCCATGAAAAGCAGAGCTAATGATCATGGCAAAGATTGAAGAGCTGGTGAATAATTTGGATCTTTGACCTCTCAAGACCAAGAGAGAATTGGAGATTGTCCATAAGTGCTCCAGACATTTCTACTCATAAGGAGAATCCAAGAAAGCAGTCTATGGTAGGCTTTGAGCACTGGGAGACAAGAGAATTGTCACCTTGCTCAAACTGTGATTGATCCCTTTAAAAAATAACAAAGTTCACATACTATTTCTCCCTTTTCAGAAATTGCTAGTTAACTACTTTTCAGCTATTCAAAAACCTAAAGAAAAACAAAACTGAAAGGACAAGGTGAGTTTGCCTACAATCATTAACAAAAGAAATTCTTAGCTACAAACTTAAAAACTTTTTTTAAAAAAATAAGACTTTAATTTTAAAAAGCTATAGATAAACTATTGTCCAGATAAGTTTGAGATATGGTTTTGGAATTCAGTTAAATCCAATTAAAGGAGCAGCATAAATAAATTTTACTGGCTACTATATGACACAAAATATTCTAACACTGGAAATATTGAAGGATACTTTTGAAAAATTGGAGTCGGAAGTTAATATTAACCATGTCAGCAGCAATATCTATCTTTATGGATAGACTGCATCTAAAAGACGTTATGGAAAAGAAGCAAGCTTTATGTAACAAGGCAAGACTGGGTTGAAAGTTGACTTCCCAATGACAAGCTACAAGAATGGTGTAGAGAAGATGGACATACTGGACATACAGAAGAAATTGGCTGATGTTTTATAACTAAAAGGGACATACAAACAATAACCCTATTGTTTAATTATCTAATTATTGTTTAATTATCTAACCTATATATTTTTTCTATATTGGACTTGCAAAAGAGATTTGTTAAAGTTTTGAAGAACCTCATGAGAAGAGTCACAGAAAATTTGTTCCTACTTTCCAATAGTTTTAGCCAATGAGCGATCATCACCTAGGGAAGAAAGTTCTTGTTTTATTTTTTTCTGAACTGAAGAAGTTTTCAAAAATCTTTTTAAAATTCCAGAGTGGGTATTGATTACAAAAGGCTTTTGAAATGGCTGTGATTAGTTAGGAGCAAATGACAACTTCCTAGTATTTTTAAGTCCTTACTTATTTTTAAAAAATCATTTTCCTGAGTTCCATACATTTAGCATTGACCTTATACATGCATGCTGATGAAACTCATCATTATCATATACATACATTGCAAAAAGAGGAATAGTAACCACACTGAACTATGCTCACCTCCAAAGTAATCAAGCACTTTGTCACACATGGCGGTGACAACATAGAAAAACAATCCTCCCAAAAAGAATGTTACTATCTCTTGGTAGCATAGCAAAATGGTCATGATGAGGCAGAATTGAAAGAACTGAGATTGATTGTGATGCACATATCTCCTTTTAGCATACGTACTCAGAAATTAGTATTTTTTTTTCATGTAAAGATAACAAAATCTATTCTGTGTGACATACGAGGCAAAGCCTAGAGATAATCTGTAAACTGAAACAACATTTCATTTAAAACATCATAAGCAGTTCCCTATTTGGAGGATGAACTTCCAACCAGATTTTGGTCCACCCCCGAAACAATTGGATCAATGTAGTCAGCAGAAGGAACAGAATGTTTTGGGGTTGGCCTGAACATTTTATTCCCATGCACATATCTTGCAAAAAAAACCCCACCAACTACCTTCTGCAGGCAAATGTTAAATACAAAGCTGAAAAATAAAGCAGGAGAGAGGGGGAGAGGGAGAGAGGGAGAGGGAGAGGGAGAGAGGGAGAGAGCGCGCGCAAGTTCCTTTGGTAGGAGCTTCTGACTTTTCTCCCATTCTATCAAATGTGTCTTTGATAGTGACCAACTGAAAGAAGACCCTCTCCTGGATTTCTTAAACCCCTGGGAGGGCTCAGAAAACTCCATTATAACTTAGCCTGGTCCTAGGACACGCAGCACTTATATGAAGCATAAACAGGCTTCTCAATTTTATCTAGAAACATAGATACCTAGGAGATTTCCTTTATTAAGGGAATCTTAGTAAACACTTTCCACAATTTGTTTATTTAAAAGTTGGTGGATGCACCATTTTAGACCAATTAAAGTTGTTAAGCAGTAATACAAGGCAGTCCTTTTTAGAATGCATTACAGTTGTCTCAGATATAACTAAGTTGTAGATCACCCTGACATCTCCATGTTTAGTGGCAATTAGAGAGGAGATATACCATTGGATAGATCTGCTAACTAAATTGGCCAAACACAAGATTTACTAAAGACATATATCTATGTACTACTAAAACTCTGTGTCTGCTCTAACTTTCATTTGAGCAAAATGGTGCATCAATGGGGCAACAATCATTGAACCAATGTATCTCAAATAGGCTAATTTACAGAATGCCAGGACCCTTGGGAATGAAATTTGGAAAATTTCTCTGAAATGATGGCACAATAATTATGGGTTCTCTAGTAGAGCTTACAAATCTGTACATTAATTTCTCAGTGGCATCCCTACAAAGAACACACTTTAATAGTGCTCGCTGTTGTGGTATCTGGAGCAAAATCATAGTAGTACCCTGTGACATATTCTGAATTAAGTGAATAATATTTCAGGCCAATATATATAACTTTATAGCAAATTAGATTTAGTTCCTAGGATAGCATTTTTGAGGTGATCCAACTGGGAGATATATTTCTAACATTCTCAACATCTTTGAATTGAGAGTCAGATGGGAAACTACTGATCAAAAAGAAATTGATAAAAATCTTCAGAGCATCCTTTAAATTTTCAGCTGCTGCTTCTAACATTTGAAATTATTCTGCTATCAACAAAGCAAAAAATGGAAGAAACATATCAACACATATATACAGTTGTGCAAAGAGATACTGTACATATATTTAAAATATCTCTTAGAGAATGTACATTGTCCCATGCTCACAGAAGTACAGAGAGGTGCAAGGGGCAGGTGTGATAAATTTCTTCCCTTTCATTGCAGGACCACCTGTCAGCTTGTAGAGGGTTTTTTTTTAACATTTCAGAAAAGTGCTCTTCCACAAACTAGCCACAATTCCCATCTAATAAGTTCTGATAAGGTAAAAGTTCCCCTCGCACATATGTGCTAGTCGTTCCCGACTCTAGCGGGCGGTGCTCATCTCCGTTTCAAAACCGAAGAGCCAGCATTGTCCGAAGACATCTCCGTGGTCATCTGGCCGGCATGACTAAATGCCAAAGGCGCACGGAACACTGTTACCTTCCCACCAAAGGTGGTCCCTATTTTTTACTTGCATTGTTTACATGCTTTCGAACTGCTGGTTGGCAGAAGCTGGGACAAGTAACGGGAGCTCATCCCATTACACAGCACTAGAGATTCAAACCGCTGAACTGCCGATCTTTCGATCGACAAGCTCAGCGTCTTAGCCACTGAGCCACCATATCCCTATAATAAGTCCTGATAGCTCCTTTTAAATCACCCACACAGATCGCTTGTGCAAAATCAGAACAAGTTTTGACAGATGGCTAAGTCCACCAGCCTAGCCATGTGACAGAACTCTCCTCCTCTCTATTAACAAAAGTGGGTGAGTGGATGTTTTTCTGCTAGTGGGTGACTTTTGGTGAGTGGGGAAATGAAGCCAAAGGAAGTCACCAACTTTAAGGACAAGGCCACTCACAATCCTCATCATTACAGAACCAAACTATTGCCAAATCATACAGCCAGTGCAATTTATGCTGTCATATTTTTCTGCTAAAGCTTAAAGCCTGGAGGGCTATATGCTACCATGGCCATGAGTTTGTTAACAAGGATGACCCTAAATAAAAGCATTACATTTTTAGCTCTAAAAGCAATTGACTATTATTATTTAGCATATCATGTAAATATGACAGAAGAGAAGTAAGCCTATATACACAATCCATGTAATTATAAGTAAAACTTCTATGGGGGTATGGCAATGGTCTCATAAGTGGGTGGTCCAATTCAACTATACAGATGATTAAGAGATGTGGTGGTGCAGTGGTTAGAATGCAGTATTGCAGGCTAATTCTGCTGACTGCCAGAAGTTTGATCCTGACCGGCTCATGGTTGACTCAGCCTTCCATCCTTCTGAGGTTGGTAAAATGTGGACTCAGATTTTGAGGGCAATATGCCAACTCTGTAAACTGCTTAGACAGGGCTGTAAAGCACCATGAAGTGGTATATAAGTCTAAGTGTTATTGCTATTGCTACCTCTGGCATTGCTTCATCCTGATATTGTAGGGAATCAGAGAATGCACCTCATGGGCATTGCTCATTGGGCAATCTTGTACAATGTGTTTAATAGTTTGCATATCAGCACCACAATCACAACAAGGGGAATCTTTCCATCCCCACTTGATACTGAGCAGAGGCATTTCTTTCAGTAACACACCTAATTCTGTTCAATTTCAACCAGACAAAGCAAGGCAGGTCAAAACCAGGTGGTTTGGTAGAAGGATTACTAATGGTCAGGTTACAATAAGTTACCTTGCACCACAGGCATTCTCAGGGTTTATTTATTTGTGTCACAAGCATCACAATTAAAACAAGGCATACTATACAACTTAACATTTAAAATATAAAATACAAGATTAAAAATATGTACAAATTAAACAAATCTTGCCCAGAAACTAGCAATATCAATTGCGTATTCTCAGAGTTAAACTGGGTAGATGTTAATTGAAGAGCTGTTTTCCAAGCTGACCTACATGATTTCAATCTTGTGATGGGCTGTGCCATGTCCTGGTGAAGGGCCTTGTTGTTCAGCATTCTTGACCATAGCTGAACGAGAGGTTGTTGTCTTCTAATGTGGGATAATATGATATTGCTTAAGTACTAGTAACCAATGCACAGGAGTGGGATGCATTGTGCCAGAGATGATATGCATTGTCTGATAAAGCTGGACACTAACCATCTGGGTGTGGGCATTGTTAAGCCACACACTGGCACAATATTCAACTGTGGAATAAACCAAAGCCAACGCTGTTGTTTGTAGGGTGTTAGCAGCCAGTCTGTTCAGTAAATAGTTGAGGCTTTTCAATTTTGCAGCTGTTTTTTCCAGGTGTTGCCAGAAGGTTAATGGTCTGTCCAGTGTTATTTCCAAATACTTCAGAGAGTTATTGCATTCAGTTCCAGAATTTCACTGAAAACTGGTAATTTACATACCTCTTGCTAAGGTGGAACATGGCTACATATTCAATGCAATTGATTGAGTGATTGATCGTAATTATTTATATGCCACCTTCTCAACTAATTCTAAACGACTTTCTTCAGCAGTTTCAGATATATTTTTTCTTACAAGTTGGTTGAAATCCCATATTGACAATAATAAAATCACACAGACACATATGTGCACACACACACACATACAGAGAGAGAGAGAGATGGTGTTTTTTTTTTTTTTTTTTTGCCCAGTGACAAATGATGACAAACGTGCTGTCTCTAAAATTTTAAAATACCCAAAGCTTTCAACCTGCTTTTTTAAATTAGGTCCTTTGCAGAAATTCCATTAGCACGAAGGAATAGATTAATGGCGAAAACTATTTTAGAGACCATGAAGAGCCTTTAGCTAGGAGGCAATTTATGGAAAAAATGGACCTGGAAACCTGAAGTTCAGATGTATAGCCGGATATATGAATGACTTATAAAATAAAGAATGTACATAAATTAGATTAAAGGTGGTAGAGGTTTTTTTCCCCAGAATACACTAAATCTACTTCTTGCTTCTCTCAATGCGAGTATAAAGCTTTAGGCATCTATATTATATAAATTAATACAACTATCTGTTGTGTTCATTTTTTATACCAAGCGGTAGTACAATTTCAAAACCTTAATGGTATATTATTTTTATAAGACACGATAACACTCAGGAATATGTCAGAACTGTTGAGATCACTTAAATGTCCCAACCCCTTTATTTTGCAGGGGGGGAAAATAACACTACAAACCTGTGCATATTTTTCATTTATGCTCTGGTTTTTTTCTATTCATATGAACATGCAAACAGTGTATATCACAATGAAAATAAAGCACTCCACGTATAACTTTAAAAGCAATCAAATTAAAAGCAATCAAAAATTTAATGAATCAGCCTTTGTCCTAAACCTTGGGAGAGATGAACTCAAACATTGGGAGAGCCTTCCATAGTCAGACAAGTAAGGAGAAGACCCCTTCTCTTGCAGTAGACAACTTAACCTCTAGTGGCAACAAAAGGTCTTTCAAAAGCTGCCTGAAAGGTCCAGTTCATTAGCAGCACTGCATTCCCTCCATTTAGTTTCATTCATCAAGGTGACCAAAGTAGTTTCAGTGCTATATTCTATATTCTAAAACACCTGATGAAAATGAGTCCGGGTAAGCCCTACTAAGCAGGTATATACAAAAGTATGAAGGCTATTGCTTAACGCATTGTAAACCACCCTGAGTCTCCGGAGAAGGGCAGCATATAAACCGAACCAATGAAATTAATTAATTAATTAATTAATTAATTATCCAAAGCATCTGGCGCAAAGCCACCGCATTCCAATTTACAGAGGGAATATTTCAGTCTGACCTGTAATCATAAAGAACATTCAGGTAAAGGGAGAGTTTTTTTTTTTAAAGGTTGTATAATTGCCTCCTTTAATCAAGCAGAGATCTACCACATCCTTCCTTAATGGTGTTACCTACCTTCCCTAATCATGGGGTCATTCCTGTCCCACCTGATTTAATCCTCTAAAAGGGTACTCAGCCAGCAAGCAGGTGGTAGTTATCAGTCATGCCCAGACCAAAGATGGTATTCAGCAGGTTCTGACCAGTTCTGGAGAACCGGTAGCAGAAATTTTTAGTAGTTCGGAGAACCGGTAAATACCGCCTCTGACTGGCCCCACCCCCATCTATTCTCTGCCTCCCGAGTCCCAGCTGATAGGGAGGAAATGGGGATTTTGCAGTAACCTTCCCCTGCCATGCCCACCAAGCCATGCCATGTCCCCCAAGCCATGCCCACAGAACCAGTAGTAAAAAAAATTTGAATCCCACCACTGCTACAGATCCTGTCTGGTGGTTATAAGTCACCACATATCCTATCTGTCTCTGATGTACAAGTTCAAAAGAATCCACATGAATAGGATAAGCCATTCTAAAGTTGCTTTCTTGTGATCAGCCTGTACAATGGAATCCAAGCCAAGCTACACCCCACCCCCCATTTATTTTATCTGTCAAGGAAGTGATCTGTCATAGCAACAGACTGCCATGGTTTAAAAATCTCAAATGGGCCCCTATAACTATTTGATCCGCAAAGACATTCTCTGTTTAGACTCAAGTCTTTGCAAATCAAGGGACTAAATGAAATTTGCTAAAAAGAAGAGGTGGGTTTAAGTGTCATCTCAATCACCCAAGTCATTTTACATATCAGCCAGGATTTGAATATCTTGCATGCTTGTATCAGTGACTCTATTTACATTTTCATACCTGGCTAAAACAACTTTGATTCTTCTCTTATACTATTCAGAACATAAATCACCTTCGTATATTTCCCCCCCCCCCCCCAAGGTCTCACCTCTCCAAGATCTTTCATTCTCTCATTTTTCAAAACTGAATTTTCATGGACACTTAACTTCTCTCTGTAATTCCAATAATTTTTCATATCCTCTTGAATTTTCTTTCTTTGCTGAGGACACTCTATATGCTGGGCCAAGCTCGTACCATATTTAACTACTGCATGAGCTTCTAGTATAAAAAAAACTATAGATGCATACCACAGCCTAGGAATATTATTATTATTATTGTGCCATATCCATCATCAGACATTGGCGATCATGTTGGCGATCCTATTTTTGTCAGCAAAAATAGGAATATACAGGAAGGTAATGCCAGGTGGAGAAACACTGAGGAATTTACAGGAAAGGCTGAAAAGTTAGTTTCTCACACATTTTTAATTGACAGTCTGTGTTGAACCCATGATTAATGAATGCTCAGTGTGTTGTGTATAAAAGCTTTACAAGCCCGTCTGCTGATACTGACATGCCATGCTGGAACATTGTATACATACCCTGTGTCCATCCCAGGGAGAATTACAAGTTTACTCCTGTAAGTATTTATTTTTAATAAAACGTGTGATGATCACAGCTTCTTTTTCTGGGAAATCTCTCATGGATATTAGCCCTGGAAGGCATTTACATTTGCATTTTAATGTGGGGAAACAGTCACCCTGCCAAAATTATCTTTAATAATTATAAGGGTTTATCATTAAGTTCTTTCCATTTTCCCCCAGACATGAGTAAAACAATACAAAGATATGCAATTAAAAAATCTGGGGAAATATATCTTAACAATTACGTACAAATGTTCCATATAGTAGGAAAATATGCAAATGTCACTGATCCGCACAAGCCCAGAACATAGTATAATGTTTCTGCTTAAACACCTTGGATTCTCTTAAACTTGGCTTAAAACTTCATGGTCAAGAGACTTAAAAAGGATAACTTTTGTTCTATTCTGTTTTTTAAAGCCTCAGTTCTCTGAAAGTGCAGAGTAAGACAGATTTGGTGCAGAAAGATGGGGGGGGGTCCTATAATGGAACTCCATGTTGAACAACAAACTTCATTCCTGCTCAGCTGCTAAACAATATGAATTGAGCCTGCATTATATATGACCCTTTACTGCATATGTTTAGGCCTCTTAGTCTTAAGTGCTCCCTCTGCCATCGTTACTCCAAAAGGACTATTTCTAGAGCTGTGTGAAGTATATATTCTAGTTCTGAAACAGTTCGTTTTCTCCTATAGTGCCCATTTTTTTCCTGGGAAGCAGGCCAGTCAAATCATTGCAGTGGTGCTTTATGTCCTTTGGACATGAATTCTCCAGAGCTGGAACCAGTTTGTGTCTATAACCAGAATACCATGAATATTTACCCTTCTATAGAATCCTAAATAAAGGTAAAGGTTCCCATCACACATACGTGCTAGTTGTTCCCGACTCTAGGGGGCGGTGCTCATCTCCGTTTCTAAGCCAAAGAACCAGCACTGTCTGATGACATCTCCGTGGTCATGTGGCCGGCATGACTAAATGCCGAAGGTGCACGGAGAGCTGTTACCTTCCCACCAAAGTGGTCCCTATTTTTCTACTTGCATTTTTACATGTTTTCGATCTGCTAGGTTGGCAGAAGCTGGGATAAGTAACGGGAGCTCACTCCTTTATGCGGTGCTAGGGATTCGAACCGCCGAACTGCCCACCTTTCTGATTGACAAGCTCAGCTTCTTAGCCACTGAGCCACCACGTCCCCATAGAGAATCCTAGACATACACAAAACCATCATTGGAACATTCAGACCAGCCCATCTCCTGGAAGAAAATGGGATTTCCTGAGAGAAAATAAGTGCAGTATATTCTGGAGGCAGAGTACAATGGCATTGGTCTTTATATCTCCAACTAATTCACTGCAGCACACTTCTGAATAAGTATTGATGGGATTATGCTACATTATATTTACCCATTCTTGTTTTATTGTCACTAGGGTAAATGTAAATAGAAATGAGAAATAGTTTGCAAAGAGGAAAAGCACATGACACTTTCAAAATATCATCACAATCAATGGCCAGAGTTAAGTTTTACTTAAAGGTCATCCATTGGAATGGGAGAGAGGATTTAAGATTATTATTAATTCATATAATTTACTCAATATTTGTGCACTGATTTACTACATGTGTATATTGCTTTTCTGCCAAAGCTCTCAATGTAATTTACATGTTACAATTACGATGAAGTGGATGTTGCACAAAAGCTTACATTGTAATAAACATGTTAGTCTTTAAGGTATTACAAAATGTTGTTTTTGCTGCAACAAACTAAAATACGGCCTTTTGAAAATAATCCAGACGGCATAATTTACAGGAAGGAAAAATGTGTGGGTATTTCAGGAATTACTACTCATTAATGTTATTTGTAGCAAATTTGGATAATTTTAAATGGAATAGCTACTTCAGGGAACAATTCTAAGAGTTGAGGATCCCAGTGGTAATTGGTCCCAACCAGTGGTGGGTTTCAAAAACTTTTACTACCGGTTCTGTGGGCGTGGCTTGGTGGGTGTGGCTTGGTGGACATGGCAGGGGAAGGATACTGTAAAATCTCCATTCCCACCCTAATCCAGGGGAAGGTTACTGCAAAATCCCCATTTCCTCCCTATCAGCTGGGACTTGGGAGGCAGAGAATAGATGGGGGCAGGGCCAGTCAGAATTTTTACTACCGGTTCTCCAAACTACTCAAAATTTCCACTACCGGTTCTCCAGAACTGGTCAGAACCTGCTGAAACCCACCTCTGCTTCTTCCTAGGGCTGAGACAAACAGACTGGCTCCAATCATCTAGCTGGCTAATGCCTAAAGTGAGACTAGAACTCACAGACACACAGTTTCAAGACTGGTGCTTAACTTCTACACCAGCCAGACTTTCCTATATGAGGTACATGCCTAACAAGGATTAGACCAATGTGTACTACCTCCTGGTGGTCCGTGTCTGGCAGAGAAAGCTGTAGGAGCTCTGAATCCATCTTTTATTGTGCATTTTTGTGAGTCAGGAGTTTCAGCACTAGTTGCCATCGAAATGAAACATCAACATCAGCAGAACCTGCTGAAACCCACCTCTGGTCTCAACCATTGTTTCCTTAAATGGCCTCTGTTCATAAAAGTCGGGACTACTTTTATTGTAACAGTTATAATACCATATTTCCCTGAAAATAAGACCCTGTCTTATATTTTTTGAAACCTGAAATAAGCTCTTGGCCTTATTGCCATACGCTCAAAAGCCTGATTGGGGTTATTATCAGGGGATGTCTTATTTTGGGGGAAACAGGGTAACAGAATCTTTCAAGTCTGAGAGTGCTTTACTCCTCCCTCTCTTTATCTTTGTGTGAAATAGGGAGGGTCTTGTCAGTTTTCTCCAATTACTTTTCTGGAACCGCCTCAAGTCCTGCTTATCTGACCTCAGGGGCAGCTCTTCTTCCTGTCCTTCAAGGCCATTTCCTGTCCCCTGTACATCTAATACAGGGTAGTGGCCCTACCCCAGAGGTCAGCAACCCATGGCTCTGGAGCCGCATGCTCTTTCATCCCTCTGCTGCGGCTCCCTGTCGCTCAAAATATGTGTCACAACTGCCAATGTGCGACACCCACCAATATGCAATTTATTAAGGTTTTCGACCCCCGGTAGGCCAACCATGGATAAATCCAAGAATAGAAAAGTTTCAGAAGAAAACAGAATCTTTAATTCAACTATATATGCTAGTTTTCTGGCCGCTCAGGAAATAGTCAGGCATGGAAAGAGTTTTGTGGCTTCCAGTGTTTTCTTTTCTGTGGGAAACAGGTCCAAATAGCTCTCTGAATGTTTAAGGTTGCCGAACCCTGCCCTACCCATTTGCTTCATCTCTTCTCTAATTGTTTCCCAACAGATCACTCCTTAGAAGTATGACTTGGGGGGGGGGGGAAATGATTGTTGCTTATCCCTGCTCTAGCACAGCAGTTTCCTCTGCCTCAGTTTGTGCACAGATCTGCTTGAGGGGACTGGAAGACTCTTCCAAACTATTTGGGAGACTGCACAGATGGCAGTCCCACTGCATATGTAAAATGTCACTCACTTAAGATGGCTGTTGCACTGCCTTGCGTATCCTTCATAAGCAATAAGATGCAATAGCTGGATTCCAATAATTCTGTAAAGACAAAACCTGCCCCCCATAGGGTTAATTCAGATTTCCTTTTAGTGTGGAAATGCAGACAAATTGCTTGATTTACCTGGAAGCATATAATTCATATAATGTTATTTAAAGTAAGATATGAGAAGCTAGAAGTAGAAAACCAGTTAGTGTCATGGTTAAGGCACCAGGCCAGAAATTAAGAGACCACAAGGTCTAGTCCCACCATAGACAGAAAGCCAGCTTACTGTCTTGCCATGTACAATCTGAGATAGTGGGAATATATGATGTCTATGGCATCAAGGCATTGGGAAAGGGATGCCTGTAGTGTGACATTCAGAATAAGGACAGAAGAGTGCCTCTATCCTTTTATGGAAAATACAGTGGTACTTTGATACTCCACTGCCTCAAAACTCATCAAATTTGGTACTCAACATATTTTGACAAGAAAATGTCAATGTGTTGGTACTCATCTTTGTTTGGTACCCAACATGCTGCAAAAGGAAGTGGGAGACAGGCACAGAGGGCAGACAGGAAGTTTGCCATGCTGGGAAGGTCTCTTACATAGAAAAAGGGACAGATAGGAAGTCCTTCCCAGACAAAATAAAGGGCCACGTAGTAAGTCACATGGTTTGTTTACTACTCATCCTTTTTAGTACTCATCGCGCCCTCCAGAACAAATGAAGCCCAAGTACCAAGGTACCATTGGAAAGAGTATATATAGTGTGAGAATTAGTGCTGTAGCATTATGTGATAATAGCATGTGTGTGATAATTAAACTGATAAAAATTAAGTGATGTATTGTTTGATATAGTGGTTAAGGCATCAGTCTAGAAACCAGGAGTTCATGCGTTTTACTCCTTCCCTAGCTGGGTGACCTTGGGCCAGTCCCTCTCATCCAGACCTGGTAAAAAGAAGACAAGAGCAAACCAACACTGAAAATCTTGCCAAAAGAACTGCAGACACAAAGAAACAAAAAGAAAAAAAATGGAAATTATGTCACTTCCTTAATCCATAAAGGACGATAAAATACTCTATCAAAGATAGAATTAAGGGACATCATGACAATCTGAATTCCATCAAAGTTTCATAGATAAATTTCATCCTAGTGAAGAATGCATTGTCTAAAAGAGATATACTCTACATACAGCATGGAATCAAATTATTGCTGGAGCCTTTTCAAATACATTATCTGAATATTATAAGTATTACAGACTAAATAGTAAATTATCTCTTTTTGTAATACCCTGTTTTCCTTAAATCTTTGCAAGACTATATATTTATTGTGTATGATCTATAGCAGTGCAGTTATAATTATCAACTCATCATCAACCCAAAACTTCTTTCTCTAAATTTATTCTTGTGATCCATCTCTCTTTATGAAGACTAATAATTAAAATAAATGTTGAATGGGTTGTTCTTAGACCACTTTTCATTGAGAAGACATTTCCTTTGTCTAATATGGGTTCTCTTCAAATTTCCTTCTCCTATTAAGCAACATCTATTTGTTCTTTAATTACCCAGTATGCAAGGTATTGGCAATATGAGTCAATGTAAATCTGTGCTCTGAACTTCTGAAAAAAAAAAGTCAAAATAGTGGATATTCAGCATTGTAGAATGACTGATTCTTGCTCAGAATGCAAAAGCCTTTGCTTACTTGAAGCAATACCAACACTAAAAACCAAGGAAACAAAGTGAGATGATAAGGCAGACAAGAAATGTTTTATGGGACCGGCTTCACATCCTGATATATATAAATAAAATGCATAGGACTACAGCTTTTGACTTTAATCCATTTGCTGATTTATCAAATAAGTAAGTCTGTCATATCTTGGTTGCAAATATCAGGATGAATGCAAAGTGATACAGAAAACTCCAATTCTTTGTCACCATTACTTGTCTAGATTATTGCAAGCCAGATATTGTAGATCTAAAATAATAACAACAAGGCACAAGCTTTTTGCAATAACTTTTCCATTAGATCAGGAGCTGCCTGATAATCACAAACAATTATTGTACCTCTCAGTATGATTCTTTCACATTGTGATTTATGCACTTTCTGAAATTCACAGATAAAAACTTTAAAATTAACCCAGTGGGAGTTCAGCCTTTAATTGGAATGGGAATAATTAGAGCTTCTAATAATCCTTGAAACTCCTTAAACAAACACATTTGAGGCTGCCAATTTCAGAGATGCAAAGATGATGAGCAAATCGTCTTTGAAACCTTCCTCATCAGCTGCAGAAGTTTCAATTTGCACCTCCTGCTTTGTCTTCCATCCAAAGCTTAAATCACAGCAAGATCCAATTTTAGCAAAACTACAAAGGAGAGAAAAATCATTTGCCCAGTTATTTCCCTTTTAGGGGAAAAAAAAAACCCTAAACCAAACCAAAAAAACAAACAAACTTAGAGGAAAAAAGGCCACTTGGCAATTTGTTTTCTTCCCAGTTTGGAGAAAGGTAGAGGAAATGGCATAAGCAAAGCCAGATGTGCCAGCAAAATCTCAACCTGAGTCATTTAGTTTGTATGGTTTATGTTTGGATCTCACCATTATCTGGGTCAGCCAGCATCCCAAAAGGACCCTATTTGCATATTTTTTGGTGAGGATGAGATAAGTAATAGCTCTATGGACATACTTCAGAGAAAATGGCCACAAGAACTGAACAGCTGGGTTTGTATGTGTGGTGAGAAACTATCACTCAGGAGTTAATAGTATAACAGAATAACAGAGTTGGAAGGGAGCTTAGAGGTCTTCTAGACCAAAACAGAATGTGATCTAAATCATAATTGGTGAAAAAAGATTTATAAGAGAGAGCCGCGGTGGCGCAGTGGATAGAGTGCAGTACTGCAGGCTACTTCTGCTGATCAGTGGCTGCCAGGAGTTTGGCAGATTGAATCCCACCAGGCTCAAGGTTGACTCAGCCTTCCATCCTTCTGAGGTGGGTAAAATGAGGACCCAGATTGTTGGGGACGATATGCTGACTCTGTAAACCACTTAGAGAGGGCTGTAAAAGCACTGTAAAGTCTAAGTGCTATTGCTATAATTGTAACAGAAAGGAGATTTAATGACAGAAATTATATTAAGCAGATAGGCAATGCCTAGGAGGAGAATCAAAGAACATATGCCCCAAGTACCTGGGCCTGGAGAAAAAAGTCAGAAGGAAGTGACCTCAGATTTGCAACTTCTTACACAAATCTCTCCTGAGCAATAGACAAGGGTACTGTAAATCCTTGACAGTTAGACACCACCGCCCCTTTGTGTTCAGTAGATCATGAGGTGCTGAAAAGTGCACCATTTGTGTTACACCTTCAGGATGTACCAGTCAATCCTGGTTAGATGATCAGGCCAACCAAATTGGCACATGAACTACTTTTCCAAATAACCAGATATAGTTGTGCACAAGATTTGATGAGGTAATACCAGCTACTTAAACTGGCACATGCTCCAAATTCTAAGCCAACATAGGGTTTGACAACAGAAGGAGTTGGGGCAGGTCCAAAATAGGAATGGTGCTATTCTAGACCTTGATTAGGAGATTTGGAGAGAGAAAAAGTATTGGCTAATCTAGTCAACAGACTGATGAAATAATCCAGATGTGAGGTGACAAGAGCATAAACCAGCTGCTTTGCTCTCATCGAATAGAACTGAAGATGCTACACACATCCCTTCATTAAAGTTACCCATTTGGAATGTTTTATCAATGAAGGGCTTTAAAGAATATCCTTCACTGATTTAGATTCCTGGGTTCCTCACCATTGAAAAGGGCCATGGCTGTCATCCCTAAATACAGAAAGAGGAGATAGAAAAAGAAGCAATAGCAATAGTAATAGTACTTATATTCCACTTTACAGTGCCTTACAGCCCTCTCTATGTGGTTTACAGAGTCAGCATATTGCCCCCAACAATCTGGGTCCTCATTTTACCCACCTCGGAAGGATGTAAGGCTGAGTCAACCTTGAGCCTGGTGAGATTTGAACTGCTGGCAGTCAGCAGAAGTAGCCTGCAGTACTGCACTCTAACCACTGCGCCGTGGCTCAATAGAATGATTAGAATGAAGAACGCACAATGATCTATCTTGCCATCCTCAGTCTCAGACAATAGGAACACATCCAATCCCCACTAAGCCACTTGGAAAGGGATGCCCATAGCATAATATCAGGAAAAAGGACAGAAGAGTGCATCTGTCATCTTATGATAAATGAAGACTATGTACAGATAGTCAACTCATGACAGTACTGGAGCCAGCCTTTTACAACCATAAGTCATGATAGACATTAAGCAAGGCAACTACATGACTCCACCCCTCCTCTCCTCAATGTGGATGCGGGCAAGATAGGCAAGGGGGTGCTGCAGCATCTGTAACATCGAAAACAGGTTGCAAGTAGTTTATGGGGACCCATCATAACTTTGAACAGTGCCTAAGCAGCCAGTCTTGTCAAGGACTACCCATATGATATATTGTCAGCATACAGTATGTGTGATAATTAAACCAATAAAAAGAACTTAAGGAATGTATAAAGTTTAGTGTAGAGATTAAGGCATAAGAATAGAAACCAGCGTATGTGAGTTCTAGTCCCTCTTTAGATATGTGGTCAGCTGTGTGACCTTGGTCCAGTCATTCTCTCTTAGCCCTAAAAGGAAGAAAGCCACAGCAAACTACTTCCGAAGAACCTTGGCAAGAAAACTGCAGAGACTAGTCCAAGCAGTGGCCAGAATACAACATAGACTTGAAGGGCATGCGCGCGCACACACACGCACACACAAACAATTAATTTTATTTTATTTTATTTATCGCATTTCTATGCCGCCCAACTCCCAAGGGGCTCTGGGCCGCTTACAGCAAAAATAATGCGAACAATAATATATAACCTAATGCTGACCTCAGGGAACATATATTTTAGAAAAATAAGGTCAGTATGGAGTTAGCTATTAGGATGAGTATTTTAAGTAGGAAAGATTACCTTCCTCCTAAGAGGAAGGAGGCTTGAAACAGAATGCTCATTTGGGTTTTGACAGTTTCTTGGAATCCAAGATTAACAAATTATTGAATGGAGATAACTGTACATCCTTTGAGATATGGAGAACTGAATTTCATTTATAAAAGTAAAATTTCCTTCTAGTCAAACTGCACTCTGTATAATGCCTTAGAGAACTTTGATTGTTAGTATAGCAAATATACAGTCATAAAATGTTCTGACCTCGAATGGTCTCTTCCCACTGTTTTGGAAATTCTCCAGCCCCAGAACAGGTCATTCCAATCTCAAGCCAGGCTATTCCAAATGTAAAGTGGACTATGTGTTCTGGGAATAGTCCTATCTGGAAACCAGGTTTCATTTTGCATGGCCTACTTACCAGTTACATTATTAAAGTAATATGTAACTAGCCTCCTATCTGAAACTGCAGCCATATGCTGGTATTTGACCCCAAGGTAAGGAACAAGGAAGAGTCATCTGCATCAAATTACCTTTGTCCTCTTTGGCCATCTTAGTTCCCACAAAAACACATTACCTGAATATGAAAAAGAAAGGACATCTTTTGTCAGACTCTGTAATAGTATTGATATGGCTACCAGTGGTGGACTGCTACCAGTTCGGTCCGGCTCGGGCGAACTGGTACTTCCAATGATCAGCTGGCCCCGCCTACCCGCCTCCACCCTATCCTGTCCTATATTTCCTTCTTTCTGGCTTAGCTGATTCATGCGGCACAGCTGATTTCTGCACCTCCGTTGTTCTGCTTACCAAGGCTGCCTTAGAAGGTAAGCAGCTGAGCTTCAAATTGCTGCATTTTGAACGCTGCGCACAAGCGTGTTAGACAAGCGCTCACACAAAGTGCATGCTCACCAAACCAGTTGTTAACCACCACTGATGGCTACTCATAGAAAAGTACTGATAACTGATAGGATAAATTTTGTATCTCTGAGAAGAAAAATAACATGACAAGTGTAGTGAATATAGCTATAACATCTCAAGATCTTTCCTGAGTGCTTCTCAATTTATTAACAAAAGAAAGTAGGAAAGTAGTGAGAAAATATTGAGTCTTCTCCAATAACTTAATTGACTTTTACTTCCAAAACATTTCTAAAATATGATTGCAATCTCTTTGTGTATGTCTGTGCCTTTGTACTTTTTGAAACCCTTATACCCTTTCTCTAGAAAGAATTTTCTTTTCAGGTGATACCGGTAATCCCACCTTGAAAATCTTTCCTATTCCCTGTGTGAGACATTGCCTAATAAAGTATTGAGTATTAAATGCATTTATGTTTACATTAGGGACCTAAAATAGCCCCTCTTAACGAAAGGTTTCTAATATGTAGGCTGTTAGCAATATCCAGGTTCCCAGCTGAAATGTTTGCTCTAATTTTCTTAAATATACATCTTTTCCATGAATATCCTCTTACATCCTTCCTTCTCATTAAGTTGTGGGCTGTAAATGCCATTGACCTTTGGCTTGTTTAGTGGTGAGATGCACAAAAGAACCCTGGTAGTGTGCCGTTTATGCATATATCGCAAAGTGACATTACATTTATCAAAGGATGAATTATTCATAACCAACTGCTCTCCCTCATCTCATAACGCTAGAAATGTGGACTTTATTATTCACTGCAGACCTCTAGAGGTTTCTTGGCTGCACTGTATTTCCTATGTTGGAAACAAAGTTTACTGTAACTCTCATCTCCCACACATCCCTTTGTCCTTCCACCACTGTCTTTAAAAGATGAGGGAATAATTTGAAATTATGACTGCAGCATTCTGGATTCAGGTATTCCACATTGAGGGGGGAGGGGATAGGACTTTAACATTTTGAAGTGTACTTTTTAATATTAAAAAGTACGTCTATTTAAATCAATCCTGTCAAAAGTGTCAGCAAAGATTTGTAAATTGCTTTTAAAACATATGTCTTTCATGAGCTGGAGTTTTTAAGGCAGCTGAAGTGAACCAAACTTTTGTTTCAGAAAGGATTAATAAAGGATACCTACTATAAGCAAATTCTTGGAATTTGGGAGAAAAAAGGAAGTTGTTCATAATACGGCAAATGAACAGAGGAACAGATAGACATTTCAGCCTTATCTCTCAGCTAGGGAACCTAGAAATTGAAGAAATTCACAATCTCTCCCCACCGTTGGGAAATGGACCGTTCCAGATACCACCTTCCTGCTAAAATGACTCCTTTCAGTCAGCTGCACCATCCAAAGCAGCAGTTTTTTGAATAGGCATCCAAACACTAAAACAAGTCACATCTACACCTCCTTTTCTGAGCAGAAATGTGGTAGGTGTAGCTAAATCATCTATGCAAGGGTTGGTCTCTCCAACACTGGAAGGCCATCAACCCATTCCTCCTTTTCCTTTGAAGGGCATCTACTTGCTGCCATTCTGCTCTGCTCTACAGGAGCAAAGTTCAGCTTTGTAACAAATGAAACCTTCTAAGATTCATCCAACTGCTCCCCAAACAGAAAAGAAACCTACAAAAAACAAGTACTCGTATACATATGCTACAGATACAAAAGGGCTTTAATTGTGACCATACCCTTCCCATCTTGAATATTTTAACACCACCCAACAGATGCCACTGAAGTTTGGCAAAAATTGTACACGCGTTGGTTTCACAAGTATGTTGTTACTGAGAAACGATGTGTTTTTTGTACTAACATGCTATCTACCGAGTGTATGAAGCCAAATAAATTAAAACAACATCTGGAAACAATGACAACACCTACAGCAGGGGTGTCAAACTCATGTCGTCATGATGTCATCACGTGACATATCGCAACTTTTTCCCCTTTGCTAAACCGGGTGTGGGCGTGGTGAGCTCTTGACACATCTGGTCCGCTGGCCATGAGTTTGACACCCCTGCTCTACAGCCACAACTTTCTGTCACTGTTTTATAGCATTTGTTATATAGATCAAAATTTAATAATTATACTAAGTGGTATATTCAGGATCAGCTTTCAGTCAAGGCCAAATAGGCACTGGCTTAAGGCATCAAAGCTTAATGGGCACCAAGGCCATCCTTCTACTAGATCATTCTAAAAATGCAAAATCTTCGCATGGGTGTTAGGTGGGACCATTACAGGGGTACTATTCAGCAGGTTCTGACAGGTTATGGAAAACCGGTAGTGGAAATTTTGAGTAGTTTGGAGAACCGGCAAATACCACCTCTGGCTGGCCCCAGAGTGGGGTGGGAATGGAGATTTTGCAATATCCTTCCCCCAGGAGTGGGGGGGGATGGTGATTTTGCAGTATCTTTCCCCTGGAGTGGGGAGGGAATGGAGATTTTGCAGTATCCTTCCCCTGCCACGCCCACCAAGCCACGCCCACAGAACCGATAGTAAAAAAATTAGAACTCCATCACTGGACCATTAGTCAATATTACATTCACACATCTCATCAGTTCCAACAGGAGGGCCATCAGCCAAGGAGCTTCATTTAATAGGACTCAGGTGAACAGCCTTTTCTGTTGTGGCACCTGCTCTTTGGAACATCTTTGCCCCAGTGGTGGGTTCCTCCTGGTTCGGTCCGGTTCAGCAAAGCCGGTAGCGGTGACAATATGATGTCACCGAACCGGTTCTCCCCCCCGCCCTCCCACCACCTCCCACATTATTTTTACCTTTTATTTGGTTCCACCCCCAATCTATTGCTGCCTCCTGAGTCCCAGCTGATGACTAGAGGGAAAAAAAACTGTTTAAACTCTTGCCATGGGGCTTCAAAGGGCCGTCCTACAGCTGATCAGTGTTAAAAGCAAACAAATGAGTCGGGTCGTAAGTTCGAGGACTGGTCATAAGTGTGAGGACCTTCCAGAAATGACTCTGACCAGCTAGCCACGCCCACCTAGTCACATGACCTCCAAGCCACACCGACAAAATAAGCCACGCCCACAGAACTGGTAGTAAAATAATTTAGAATCCACCCCTGCTTTGCCCCCAAGGTGAGGTTGGCCCTCATCCTGTTGGCCTTATGGAAGACCTCAGAACTTGATTTTGCCACTGGGTCTGTGAAGCCCATGGAAGCATGGAGCTCATTAAATGGCTGATAAACATTTACCAACGTTCTTCCCTGCCTTATTGTTATTATAGCTTTTAATTATTTTTAACTGATTTAATGAATATATTGTTCAGTTTTGGTTTTGACTATGTATGATTCCCAGAATTACATGCAGGTAAGAAGGGCAACTATATCAATGTAATAAATAAATAAATATGGCTTAGGGAAGGGGTCAGCAACCTGCAGCTCTGGAGCCGCACGTGGCTCTTTCACCCCTCTGCTGCGGCTCTCTGTCACTCAAAATATGCATCAAACCGCCAATATGTGACACCCGCCACTGATGCGATTTATTGAGCTTTTCAACTCCCAATAGGCCAACCATGGATAAATCCAAGAAAAGAAAAGTTTCAGAAGAAAACAGAACATTTAATTCAACTACATATGCTAGTTTTGTGGCCGCTCAAGAAATAGTCAGGCATGGGAAGGGTTTTGTGGCTCCCGGTGTTTTTTTTTCTGTGGGACACGGGTCCAAATGGCTCTTTGAGTGTTTAAGGTTGCAGTCCCCTGGTTTAGGGGGTGCCATATACCCTTGAGTTGTCATTTATTTCTTGCCCAATTGTAACCCCAGTGAAATCATTAACAGTATTATTTCATGCAGGTTTGTACAAGTTTATTTCTAATTTTAGGAGATCGTACATCACAAAATACATCACCCCAGCATTGAAAATTGCTGCTTGAAGGAATCCAATCATTATAGTTAATTCGCAGCAGCAATTTATTTTTTCCTTCAGGCTCAGGCAGAAGTCTGAAGGAAGCCTGGCTGTAGAAGTGCTAGGCTACACAAGGTCCAAAGCATTCTTCCAAAGCATTTTTGAAGGGTTACCAGCCTTAACTGATGACTTCTTAACAACTTCCTATGCTAAAATACATTTTAGTCATTTTTCTACACAAGAAAAAACGCCAATGACAAAAGGGCTCTGCCTAACCCTAGTGCTACTTTTCTATATCAAAGAATAGAAAGTATTCTTACATGCACATATGGCTACTCAAACCTCACTGCCATCTGCTACCTGAAGTATCAATCACAAACACCTCAGCTGGTCTTTTGTGGCGATGGGAATAAATCTTTTCCAAGAGGTCTTGTTTTTGAGAAAATGCTTTGAATTACAGAGTAGTGTATGTAGCTCAACACAGCTGTGCATTTTCCTTGTGAGCCTGCACCTGTTTTGCTCCCTCAAATCTAATTTCATGACATTTAGAAATCTCCCCGGTGGGAGAAAATCCTTGTAACACTGGAAAGTGTGTTATATTCACTCCTCCTACAAAAAGCATCATGAATTCCTCACAAAACTTCATCTGGATTTCTAGATACATAGAGACAGATGAAAAAGAACAGATTCACAAACACCAGGACTGCTAACAGAGTTATGAAATTGGAAATGATTGCCTCTATGTAACACGGACAAGTTCATAAGCTATATCCAGCAAGGAGCCTTTCTATTCTCAGATGATTTCATTCAACTCAGCAACATCCGTGAGGTTTCTGCAAAACATGGGGTGTAGCGAGCACAGCGCGAGTTCAAAAATCCTTCAGCAAGGGCAAGACATAATAGCAGGTGCCATTTGACAAGTGTTGGGTTCAAAAATATAAAAATACATTTTGTGGTGCTGTTCTTTCACATGGCAAGAAATGAAAATCTGGGGATGGATATACCTAGAGCAGGGGTGTCAAACTCGCGTCAAATGGCTGTGTCACGTGACTTTACATCCCTGATGTAAATCATCCACTAGATCAGGGCTGTCAAACTCCTAGCTCATGGGCGGGATGCATCACATGCTGGCCACTCTCACGCCCGGTTTAGTGAAGGGGAAAAAAGTCCCGATATGTCACGTGATGCCGCCGTGACGACATGAGTATGACACCCCATGTACTAGATTATAGTCCAACATCTGCAGAGGACACTATATTAGGCACTATATTAGACAATATATTGGAAGATGCAGTATGAACTTCAAAGCTCCCGTACTGGGCCATTTATACAATCACAACTGGATTACTAGTTGTCATCCTGTGTTTCTCCTTAACACTTGTAGGTCCGGATTATATTATCCTCTTCTCCTATTTCGCTCCTCATGTCCTGCTGTTGTCACTTCTCGACACACATATTTTTCTTTCACATTTGCATTGTCTATGGCTATTTTTTCCTCTCACCAACTTTTTCCACCCATTTCCCCATCAGGATGTAAATAACCCCAGCCTGGAGAGATGACTCAACTGGCTCTTGGGTTCTCATATTACTCTCGTTGTCTCTGCTGATTTCCTGATCAATTCAGAGGCTTCAACCTCCTCTACCTGATGTCACTGAAGGTCCATCACCAATCAGCCAAGCCTATGCAGTCTTCAGGAAACAAACCCCAACATGCTAAATTCGATCACTATGCTAGACTAGCATAGTGAAATGCCCCCAAGGAAACATAAAATTGAAGGGCAGGTTTTATATTTTGATTCAGGCCTCACAGAGCAAGTCAAACTTCCTGGCTTTGAATGAATTGCAAATATTTCATTTCCTCCTAACTTCATGAAACAAAGCCATTTACAAATTCAGTAGCATCCAGTAGTCACAATATTTCACATGCATTAGCTGTTGTTCCTGCTAGCTTGGTATACTTGGTTTTTTACCCATACTTAGCCAGTAACTTCCATCACACTCTTAAACAGAAAGGCAGGAAGGCAGGCAGGCAGGCAGGCAGGGAAGGAAGGAAGGAAGGAAGGAAGGAAGGAAGGAAGGAAGGAAGGAAGGAAGGAAGGAAGGAAGGAAGGAGAGGGGAGGGGAGGGGAGGGGAAGGGAGGAGAGGAGAGGAGAGGAGAGGGAGGGGAGGGGAGGGGAGGGAAAGAGAAAAAGAGAGAGGGAGAAAGAAGAAATTGTGAGTGACAAGAAGCATTGAGCATATTTACCCAAAGTTACTGCTGTGGGGGAAAAAAACCTCTGTGTGACAGAGCAATGACTGACACCCTACTGAGTTGTTATGCAAATAAAGCAGACTCAATTTACTGTTACAGTGTTCATAATCAACAAAGTGTTATGATGGTAATTAGGATTCAACTGACTTGCATCCCATTTTCTATCATTAATTGGAGGCATGTATGCAAACCAGTAGTTAATAATAGAATGGTTACTGCTCCATAAACATTTTCTTCTCATTCATCCATTTGTTTGATAGCTTGTATGGAAAACATTTCATCCTTCATGTACAATCTGTTGGGATATGTTGTATACGCAAATGTTGTTTATGCAGCTAATACCATGTTAAAAATTCAGCATTTTATATAGGCTTAATGACACTTCATTTTTGTAAAGGGATAGGAGGAAACTTCAGAAGTTTCCAGCTCTCTCAGCCAAGATTGTGGATTTTCTGGAAAATTTTGAAGAGGATTTTTTTTTCCTTATGAAAAGGAGCATGATTCCAATTGACAAATTCATCTCAACATCATAGTCGAACCAAGCATTTAGGCTATATTATTTGAAGCGGGGTGGGGGGAGCATTAAATGTGACCTCTTTCAGTGAAGACTGAACAAGATAGTTAAAGAAATTGAAAGAGTTGATGTAGTACTTTTTCTTCTTATTCTTGTCTTTTGGGTAGAGGTGATCTGAATGTCTACAGCTGATCAATTGATATTAGACAGAGACTTTACCTACTTCTGAGAAGAATGCAGGAAGACTCCCATGTGGTAATTTAATTGTAGCTTCATGAAGGGTACAGAGAAGAACAAGAGATGCTTGTCTCATTTCTCAGTAGCTTCTCTAGCTTCTGTAGTCACCCTTCTCTTCTTCTCTCCCAGCCATAGGAACAATCAGAGAGCACCATAAAATCCCTGCCTTTCAATTTTTAGAACTGTCCTTTGAGAAGGAGACATTGTTGGAAACTTTGAAAGTGTCCCATTTTCAGTTCCTGCAGAAGAATTTCCAACCACACCTCTGGTCCCAGCACCCTAGTAACTTAATAGAATTGTTGATTCATCTTTCTAACTGAGTTATTTTCAAGTGCTCAAATGACATTAATCTATCAATGCTCCTTAGCAATGTTAACTAAGTGAGCCAAAGATAATGGGAAGGGCCACACTAAGTGTTATTTCCATTATATGCTGCTCTGGTCTATCAGGACATTATAAATCATCAACCTGTCAGGTAGTCCATTAGGTCTTACCACAAGTCATATAGGTTATCCCAGGCTGGATTCTTGTTATGACAGTATTAAAGAGGTAAAGGTAAAGGTTCCCCTCACACGTATGTGCTAGTCATTCCCGACTCTAGGGGGCAGTACTCATCTCCGTTTCAAAGCTGAGGAGCCAGCGCTGGTCCGAAGATCTCTACATGGTCATGTGGCCGTCAAGACTAAATGCCAAAGGTGCACAGAATGCTGTTACCTTCCCACCAAAAGTGGTCCCTATTTTTCTACTTGCATTTTTTATGTGCTTTCGAAGTGCTAGGTTGGCAGAAGCTGGGACAAGTAACGGGAGCTCACCCCATTACGTGGCATAGGGGTTCGAACTGCTGAACTGCTGACCTTTCGATCAACAAGCTCAACATCTTAGCCACTGAGCCACCGCGTCCGACATCCATGACAGTATTACTTTTAGTAAATTCATGGTAATGGGCAAGCCACCTTGGGATAGGCTCATGGTGGAGCCACTCAGTGGCATTTTGCTTTGGCATCACCATAGTATATATCATCCTGATATAGAGTAGTTCTCTCTGAGCTTGGTTGTTTACTATTTTTATTAAATTTATATGCCACCCCTCTTGCAGTTTGAAACAGGTCAGAACAACTACAATGTAATAAAACATACACATATCAAAACAACTATAAATATGACAACAGATTAAAATTACATTAATTAAAACAGACTAAAAACATGGATTTGGAGGGAGAGATAGGGGTGCCTTCTCTGAGTGCATCAACCATCCCCAGCCAACAGCTTCTCCTTCAGAACCCCATGCCAGCCAGCCAGCCTAGTTTTAAAGCTTTTCCTGAAGGCCAGAAGATGGGGGGGGTGGAATTCACCTCTGGTGGAAAGATGTTCCAGAGGGCAGTAGCCATGGCAGAAAAGGGTCTTCCCCTGGGCCCCACCAGCCAAACTTCCTTGGCTGATAGGGTCCACAGTAGGCCCTTTCTGCCTGGATTTCTTGCCTTCCCTTGGGAACAGAAAAATAAGGTTCCAGGGAGTTTAGGGGGGGTGGGGTGGGGAGTCAGTCCTGGATCTCTTGTGGATGTGCAATGATTAAAGGCTAATTCCCTACTTGAGTCTTCCTCCCTGCCTCAATAAGTACAATTCACATAACAGTAGTGTTACATGTGCCTCCCTAGAGGTCTCCAAAACTATCCACATTTCTGCATTCTGAACCAATTGTAGCTTCCAAATATTCTTCATGTAGAACACATTGCAATAATCCAAATTTGCTAGATGTGCTAGACATTTTATCATCCAGCTAGATAACATCATCAGCGCTCAAGATGTTATAGATGTTATAATCTCATTAGCTATTTATACAACTATTTATATAACCTCTTTGGGTCAGAGGTGGGTTTTAGCAGGTTCTGACCAGTTCTAGAGAACCAGTAGTGAAAATTTTGAGTAGTTCGAAGAACTGGTAGTAAAAATTCTGACTGGCCCCGCCCCCATCTATTCTCTGCCTCCCAAGTCCCAGCTGATCGGGAGGAAATGGGGATTTTGCAGTACCCTTCCCCTGCACACCCGCCAAGCCAGGCCCACCAAGCCACACCCACAGAACCACTAGTAAAAAAATTTGAAACCCACACTGCTTTGGGTTATATATTATACTTCCAGTTTTCAATATAACAATGTAGGCAAGCTTATTAAAAAAAAATTTCAAATTGGTGCTTGGCACAAGAACTGGCTCAGGTGTTTAACTCCATTCAGACCATGCATTTGTAGAGGGAGTTCATTAAGTACCTAATTAGTACTTAATCTTCTAAATAGAAAACTTTCAGGAAAGATTATAGGGGATGAATTATTTTAGACTTTTCCAACCTAGTGCCCTTCAAGTAGATTTACATGACATACCATGCCAGCCATATAGTTGGGAGTTGGGAATTATAACCCAGCCCAACCTGTTTTGAGAACACTACTTTCTTCTATTCCAGTTAATGAATTGGTTGTTCTGTTCAAGGACAAGGTACTAGCTGTGCTGCCTTAAATCCCTTTCATGGGCTTGACCACAATTTATTTCAAAAGGGATAGCCATCATTTCACCAATTATACACTGAAACTACTTTAGATGAAAATCTGTGCCTTCATGATCTTTCCCCTTGCCCCTTACACAGGGCAATTTTCCTGGTTTCAAATTTTCTCCCACTTGTTCTTTGTTTCATGTTATCACTTTTGTCAATTATATTTATATCCCAAGTTGCTCGAAGGACCAGATGTGATTTTTTTTTCTCCTCCCCATTTTCTCTGCAGACTAACCATAAATTGGACTGTAAAATGGCAATGGGGTCACAGTTGCTAGTCAGTAGTCAGGAGTTACAATTTCCTGCCATCGCTAGGTGTGAAACAAATGTTGAAAATAAGGTGGTGTTACTTTACACTTAAGATATATATGCACTCTTAAAAAATTCAATTCTTCCCAAATAAAAAGTACCCAGAAATCCCAGTTTCTGTTTACGTTTAGGTTGTTTATATAATTTGGTTACCATCCTGCCTAGTGCAACTCTCAACGGCTGGGAGAAAAAAATCCCCTCACAAACACAAAATTAAACTGCAGCCTGTGATTGCAACAAAGTGCCCCCTTACTTTCCCTAGCCGACTATTACAATGGTTCAGCTTCAGCTGAGGGTATCTCTTCTGTCATTTATTTCTTTGTTATTAAACAATTTGCCAGTAATAAACTGGCTAGGTGGTAGCAAATCTCTCCAGATAATAACAATGGCCTATGAAAAGAACTCTGGTGTAGTGAACCATTTTTGTGAGAAATTGAACCAGGAGGAGGGAAACAAGTAATAAGGCACTGGTGAATGAAGAATTTCAAATTGTTGTTTTTTTTTCAAAAACGTGAATAAGACCTGACAATAGAACATCATTGTTTCCTACTGATTGCAGATGATTTCCAAGACAAATGCTTGGGAAGTGGGGGAGGGGTGGATTTAAGGAAGAATAAATTGGAGCTATAATAAAGGCAAAAAGAGAATTTATAGCAGAAAGAGGTTCAATCTTTGGTTAGAAAATGGACAAGCCTCTCTCTGAGGATCTGTAACCTCTTTTGGGTGTCTTCTGATTTATCTGATTCTTTAGCACATTAGACTGAATTTTCCCAATCTTCTTTTGCAAATTCTCTCCCAATCGTCTTTCCAATAGTGGAATGTACTGTTTTTAATTCTCTCTCTTTTACCCCAATCTTAAATCTGCTTATGACTTCATTTGACATTTATATAAGTATAATTGACTTTGCTTGTTGGAAGCAGGCTGAGAAGATTGCAAATGGTGATCACATGACCGCATGATGCTGCAATTGTTGTAAATACATGCCCATTGCCAAGCAACCAAATTTTTCTCATGTGACCATGGGGATGCTGCGGAGATCCTAAGTGGAAGGACTGGTCATAAACCACATTTTCAGTGCCATTGTAACTTCAAACAGCCTCTAAATGAATGGTTCTAAGTTGAGGACTGCCTGTACTGTACTTTTTCAAGCTGGGGAAGCAGCCATTTCCTTTATCTTTCTAACTTTGGCTTTATAACTTAGTATCCATAAGATAACTAACTTCTAAAGAACTTAAGAACTAAGTTATAAGTTATAAGAACTAAAACCTAATCCATAGCCAACTACAATTTCAAAAAAGCCAACTATGATCTCATAGACACTGACCTCTCATCTCTTGATTTGCAAATTCTATTCTCTGACTGTAACACTGCTGAAGACCATTATAACATTTTCTTGCTCGAAATCAATAGAGTTATTAAACTATATGTACCACTAATCACCACCAAAACCAGGAAAAATAAATTACCCATATCAATAAGAAAGCTCCAATCCCCCCAAAAAATCCCTCTGGGGAAAAAACAAAACTGACCATGTAGCTAACTTTAAAAGCTGCTACAAAAATATATGCCATCAAATAAAGACTGAATGAACCAATTACCACATGAAACAAGAAGAAATCCTTCTGCACACGAAACCCAACTGCACCTTCTATAATTTTGTAAACAACAAACTTAAAGACTTGAGATCCATCCCACCCCTAAAAGGATATAATGGTAAAGAATGCAATGATGAAGCAATTAAAGCAAATCTCTTTAACACATTCTTTGGCTCAGTCTTTGTAAACAGCAATGGCTCATGCCCAACATTCCATAGTCATACCACTAATAACTACAACGATCTAACACAAATAGATTTCACAGAAGATAACGTTGAAAAGGCACGACGTACACTAAAACCATCTCTATCTATTGGACCTGATGGACTATGTGCATACTTCTTAAAAAAGCTTTCCACTGCTATAGCAGAACCCCTAAGCATAATCTTTGAAGAATCTTTCAGGACCAGCTCCCTACCCAAACTATGGTCACTAGCCACAGTCATCCCTATCTTCAAAAAGGGAGACCCCAGCCTAGTCGAAAATTACAGACCAATCTCTTTATGCTGCATCACCTGCAAAGTCCTAGAAACAATCATCAACCAATCCATTACCCTCCACCTATCCTTTACCCTCCACCTAGAAACAAACAACCTACTCTCTAATAAACAATTTGGTTTCAGAAAAAAATTATCCTGTAATCTACAACTTCTACACTGCAAAAACGTATGGACTACAAATCTTGATCAGGGCAAAGCAATAGATGCAATTTACATAGACTTCAGTGGTGAAATCCCAATTTTTTTACTACCAGTTCTGTGGGCATGGCTTGGTGGGCATGGTTTGGCTTGTGGGCATGGCTTGGTGCGCATGGCAGGGGAAGGATACTACAAAATCTCCATTCCCACCCAACTCTGGGCCAGCCAGAGATGGTATTTGCCAGGTCTCTGAACTACTCAAAATTTCCATTACTGGTTCTCCAGAACCTGCCAGAATCTGCTGGATTTCACCCTGATAGACTTCTGTAAAGCCTTTGATTCAGTGGTATATGATAAACTACTCCTAAAACTAAAATCCTATGGCATCTCCAGACCTCTATATAATTGGATAACCGCATTTCTGTCAAACAGACAACAAGTGGTCAAAATAGGGAGCGCCCTATCAAATCCTGCACCTGTTAATAGCGGTGTCCCCCAAGGCAGTGTTCTAGGACCAACACTCGTCATACTATACATAAATGACCTTTGCGATCATATTATAAACAACTGTGTTCTCTTCACCAATGATGTTAAACTATTTAATACCACCAATGCTGCTACCCTTCAAAAAGACCCAGACTTTGTGTCAGAATGGTCAAACAATTGACAACTCCAAATCTCAACCAACAAATGCTCTGTCTTACACACTGGCAAAAAGAATCAGAACACAAAATACAAGCTGAGTGGACACAAGCTTGTAGATGACCCTCACTCTGTCAAGGACCTTGGAACATTCATATCTAATGATCTAAGTGCCAAAGCCCATTGTAACAACATCGCCAAAAAGACATTAAAGGTTGTAAACCTAATCTTGCGTAGCTTCTTGTCCGGTAATATTACTAACCAGAGCATACAAAACATTTGCTAGACCAATTCTTGAATACAGCTCATCTGTCTGGAGCCCGCACTGCATATTGGACATTAATACAATTGAGCTTGTCCAGAAATATTTCACAAGAAGAGTCCTCCACTCCTCTGCTCACAACAAATACCTTATGCCATCAGACTTGAAATTCTGGGCTTAGAAAACTTAGAACTACACCGCCTTTGGTATGACCCAAGCATAGCTCATAAAATCATCTGCTACAATGTCCTACCTGTCAATGACTACTTCAACTTTAACCACAACAATACACGAGCACACAATAGATACAAACTTAAAGTGAACCGCTCCAAACTCGATTGCAGAAAATATGACTTCAGCAACAGAGTGGTCAATGCTTGGAATGCACTACCTGACTCTGTGGTTTCATCCCAAAACCCCCAAAATTTTAACCTAAGACTGGCTACTGTTGACCTCACCCCATTCCTAAGAGGTCTGTAAGGGCCGTGCATAAGAGCTCCAGCGTGCCTACCATCCCTGTCCTAATGTTCCCTTTATTTGTATTCATTTTATGTATTCAATTCATGCTTATATTTATATATATTATCTAATACATACTCAACAAATCAATCAATCAATCAATCGATCAATCAATATGAATTCAGTCCATAATTTCTGTTTTGGGACTTACAGTCTTTACAGTTGGGTCAATTTCTTTTAACTTTTCTGTTTCTTCCCATACCGTAGTTTTTGTTTGTTTGTTTTTTCTTTGTTTGTCTTAGTGGCTTCTTGCCTGATGAAGTACGCTACAAGAGGCAATGGGTGGAACGTTGTTTTGCAGCATCTCATATAGATTTTAGAATCCCCATCATATCATGGATCAAGTTGGCTTTTTAAGTTTACTGTGATTTCTTCTCTAAAGAAAGTCACACAATAACACTGTCACTTCAAGTTTCTCAGCACTTAGAAAAATACCCCACGTATCACCATATGCTGATGTTGTCTCACAGCACCAATGATTGATGGCCACTGGGACCAAGAGTGGCCAACATCAGACACAGCCAGCTAATGCTCTATTTGATTCTGTCTCCTTCCCTGGCAGTGACAGTAAGAACACTTGAGCCTGCAGTTCAGTTCCTCTGTCACTTAACTGAAGTTAAGAATAATTTCTGGTTCAATGGATTGTATATGCATTTCGTATCTGATTTTTTTGGAAGGAGCCAAACTGGCCTTTTCATCACTTTTCAATCCACATTACCTTCCAAGTAGGTCACTGTCTCGAGGTGAGTAAATGCAGGTTTAGGATAGGATGGTATCAGGACATGCAGGTAGTCCATGACTTGCAACAGTTCATTTAGTGACTCTTCAAAGTTACAATGTCACTGAAAAAAAGTGACTTATGACCATTTTTCACATTTACGACCATTGCAGCATCCCCATGATCACATGATCAAAATTCAGACAGTTGGCAATTGGTTCATATTTATGACAGTTGAAGTGTCCCAGGGTCATGTGATCCCTTTTTTGCAACCTTCTGACAAGCAAAGTCAGAACGGAAGCCAGATTCACTTAACAGCTGTGTTACTAACTTAACAACCGCAGTGATTCACTTAACAACTGTGGAAAGAAAGGTAGTAAAATGGGGCAAAAGTTACATAACAAATGTCTCGCTTAGCAACATAAATTTGGGCTCAATTGTGGTCGTAAGTTGAGGACTACCTGTGTGCTCGAATGGCAGACAGCACCAATTTCTACCACCATCCTACATATAAGCACGGTGTCAGGTTTGGAAGTCATCTTTTGCATTGGGCCTTCAGGCCTGCCACGTTTCCTACTGTGGGAAACTGGAAGGGGGGATTGTATGGAGTATGGGTGATATATAATCATAATAACATTCTTTTCTCAGAGAGTCAAGGACATCTTGCCCTGCACCTGGAGGGTTGGAACTGGGAGACATCTCCAGTTGGGATAGTGCTTTGATTGGACGATGTGATGGACTTGTGGGTATTGGGCAGGGACCTGAACTTTTCTTTGGGTGGGGAAAACCTGGAAACTTTCCGATTCGGGTTTTCCCAATGTGCCAATATGTAATAAAATGTAACTTTGAGGAAACTCAAGCCTCAGAGTTTTCTTTCATTGGGGGTGTCACTTGGAACCTTGACACACAGACAGAGTAGTCTACTGAGCAAGTATGTGGTCAATACCATCTTTTATCTCCTGATATTTTAGATTGGTTTTTATTCATTCATTCATTCATTCAATTTAGAGGGGATCTAACTCCACAATATACTGTGCATCTTACAATTTCAAAAGCAAGAAAACACAAATGAGAAGAATGTAGATCATGTGCAATGATCATAATAGATGGACAGTCCTGAGGGCTAGTGACTGTTCTCCCAATCTTCCTCTCATCTCTGTTACACAAAGGGCCTAAAATCAAAACAGCCCAAAAAGGAAAGATTTTGCCATGTTCCAACATGGATATTATGGGGAACAGAAATGCCCTGAGCTAATGCCATGATGAGAAAACTGAAAAAAATAAAATTTCAAAGATAATGTTTACGGATATTTCTTTGGAGGAATGTTTCAGTATCAGGCTACAATGAACAGAGCATACACATTGCTGCTTCTGCTGCTGGCCAGACTCAATTTAAAACAGATTTTTCTAGGACTTGGAGCTTGCTTTTTGATTTAGGTACCTTTTCTTTATTCTTCATTGGTTAGGAACGTCCTCAGTCTGCTCTTTCTAGATTTTCTGCCAGTTGATTTCTAGTAAAGCTGATCATATTCAGTCAACATTATCTCCCTTCTCTCTCTTATGTATACATAGTGCATAATGAAAGTTCTTCCAGGCACAAGAAGTCTTTCTATCTTCCAACTGTTTTCAAAACAGTTTAAAATGAATCTGAGATTGACCCAGGAAGACTGCAGATATACTTAGATCTCAAGTACTATTATATGTTAGTCTACAGTTGTAAAGAACCATCATCTAATCAGTGCCAATTCTATCTAGGTGATAAGTGAGGTAATCATCACCCAATCAGGATTCACTTACTTTCATGAGGGGTCCTTGGTGATCTCTGAGCTTGAATGGTTTCATTACCCAAATGCTTTATCACCCAAACCAAGTAACATCATCTGTGTTGTCAGTTCAGCTTTCAGATCAGAAGCAATAAAATCTAGAAAAGGAGCAAAACATTCACATCTTTAATCCTTTAATCCTTACTTTTCTTTCCAAAAGTTATTAACAACCTCATGAATAGTTAACCAAAAAGATGAAACCACAAAAATATGTCAGGTTTTTTTTTTCCCCTCCAGGGTTACATTTCCAGCATGCAGAGTTGAAGCCTAGAGAGTCCAATAAACATGAACATTCTGTTTACTTGAAGTAATCGTCTCTTAAGATTAGAGGATATCAATTTAATGTTAATTTAGTTTCCTTTAATACCATAGTCCTCTAGCTTTTTAAAAAGACTATTCCAAACTTTTATTTCAAATCACTCACAGTTTCTATATGTATCTTACTACTGGTCAGTTGTATGTGAAAATTAATTTGGGATCCTACAAATCATATTAATAGTTTGGGAGTTTCAGACACTGCTAGTCCCTCAGGCCCAACTGTAAATTTAAAAGATGTTTTAATTTAAAAGCCATATTGTTTTTTACAATGCATGGAATATTTTAATGATTGACATAAAACATCCATCCATTGTTAATCCTACATTTTGCTGTTCTGGAACTAAAAGAACCCCATTTTCAAGATGGAGTTATCCTATAGTCTGTGGTGGTATTCAGCTGGTTATATCCGGTTCTGGGAAACCGGTAGTGGCGGCGGCAGGAGGCTCCGCCCACCCACCCGGATGTAATCACATCCCATTTTTGATGCTCTGTGCATATGCAAAAGATCCTGCAAACTGGTAGCAAAGGTAAGTGAATAACACCCCTGCCTATAGTAGCAACAGCTCATGAAAATGAGGCTTGGATTTATGTTCCTTCTTGACATAATCCTTTTTGTCTTGCAGTCTTTAACGCCCAAAGGCAATTAACAAGATCCTGCCAAGACAAAAGTGAAACAATAGTTTCTAACAGTGCCAGTAATGAGTTTTGAGCTTAATGATGTTAGTGATGGCATGATCAGAGTCTGGGATCTAAACCCATGACTAAAGCATGGCTTAGCTGTCTGGTTATAGATGCACTCAGGGGGTGGAAAAGCGTCCAAGGAAATAGGCTCCTGCTTAGAACATAGAATAATAGGGTTGGTAGGGACCTTGGAGGACTAGAAGACCTCTAAGATCCTTTCCCACCCTGCAATTCTATGTTCTAAGCAGGAGCCTATTCTCCTGGAGGCTTTCCCACTTCACCCCATGATTACATTTAGCCCTCATTTCTTGTCAGTGCAACTTCTCAATTAATTTTTATCAACAGGTACTTTATTTTATAGGCAATTAATTTTAATCAATAGCATTAATTCTATTCTATTTTATTAGTGTAATTTAGTTTTTGAACTGGGCCTGTCCTTTTGGGGAAATGGAGCACTGAACAAAATTTTGTCTGTATTTGTAATCCCCCCCCCCCCACATTTCTAGTATTCTTTTGGGGAGGGAAGTCATATTAAATTCAGGGTCATGTTCCTTGTTGGAAAATACTGGATTATGGCAATTTGAGAAGTGTGTGGGTATGTTATTTTAATGAGGGTATTGATTTCTGCTGGGGAGATATGTAACATTCAATTTCAGAGATAATGTTAGTTTGCATAGTATGCTAAATAACATTAGAATGCTGCTCCATCCTACCTTATCTATTTCTCTGAGTGGATAATTTGCCAATAACCAATTAACTTAGTTCTTACAGGACAAAATTATTGCACTCTTATTTTGCTTTGTTTTTAAACAGCCATGAATATTAACACTCTTTGTTCTTTTGAATCGTTTCATGTTAATGTGGCATTCCATTCTGTTAATGCAAAACACATCAAGCTAGGAAAAAAAGTCAAATTATAAACTCCTAAGTAAGCCAGGTGTGTTTTAGCAGTGCATCATTTGCTAAAGTAGCAATTATCTTTCCAAGCTTGCATTTAATCAAACTGAAACTGGAAAGCAAGGTTAGAAGATAGATATCCGGAGGGTGCCAAATTTCAACAGGTAGCCACAAATAATTACTTAACAAGAGGAAGGGGAAACCAGGAGTCTATGCTGAAAACAGGCTAGATTTGAAAGAGGCAGCAGAAAGGGAAGCAAACCATTGTATGAAAATGTTATACTAAGATAGGTAAGAGATGGAGGTAGTAAAATCTGTCATGATCAGGCAACCAAACAAGAAAGCAGCTTTGGCCTCTTCCCGTTGTGATCAACTCAAGTTGATTTCATAAGATATAAAACTCAGTTTCTTAACAAGATACAATCAAACACAATCAAATACAATCTCTCTAGACCAGGGCTGTCAAACTCACGTCCCGCAGCCTGGATGCATCATGCACTGACCACGTCCACATCTGGTTTAGCAAAGGGGGGGGAAAGTCCTGATACGTCACATAATGCTGCCGTGACGACGCAAGTTTGCTATAGACCATGGGAGAGGAGTATTTTCAGTTTGATCACAGCTTGATATTTTTCTAGGTAGTTAACATGGCAACTGTCAAATGATTTTTAGTATTATAAGCATGCTTTGTCTCTAATAAGACAATTACTGTACTTGTTTATATTAATGAATGCATTTTGTTTACTTTGAGATATTTATCTTATTCTTATATTTGTCTATTTTTTGGTTTTTTTATTTATATTCCAACTTTATTACTTTTACAAACAGCTCAAAGCAGCAAACATATCTAATATTCCTTCCTTCTCCTGTTTTCCCCACAGCAACAGCCTGTGAGGTGAGGTGAGCAAATCACCCAGCTGGTTTTCATGCCTAAAACAGGACTAGAACTCATGGTATCCCAGTTTCTAGCCTGATGTTTTAACTACCAGATAATGAATGGTGAAAATGAATTTAGTTTTTTGTTAAAAAAGAGAGAGAGAGAGAGAGAAAATCTGAATAAACAAATTCCCTAGAAAGGGAGCATACTGTTTTAGAACTCTCAAAAAAATATGCTAGAGGAAAACGCATTTGCTTTTTTTAGTCTATGAGTGAATTTTCTTGGCATTTGATGTATTTTCTTGATTTTTAATGGTAAGCAGCTTTGTGTTTATAGTATTTGCAAAACAAAGGCAGGAGCTAAATTACTTAACCACCAGTTAAACCTGTAAAAACGCAACCCACGGAGAGAGTTAGTGGCTTTAGAAGCAACGTAAAACCACTTGGTTGTTTAAAGCATATCCGAGCTGCAGATTTCACATGGTTTTCTGCAGTCTGTACTGTGAGCCAGCTTAAATGTGCTGACCACATTTCCAACAGTTTTTCAGCCTCAGCACAACAGGAAAGTAGAACAGGGGTTCACTCTACAGCATGTGGGTGAAGAGAAGGATAGGGTGAGAAATGCCTCCTTTGGTGCCACTTAACTGCAATACTTCTCTTAGTGTTTTAATCAGAGGTGGGATTCACTTACCTTCCCTACCGGTTCCCAAATGTGAGCGCGTATGTGCCACCTCTACTCATGCGCATGGCCTTCTGCGCATGCGTGATAGTTGCACATTACATCTGGGCAGGTGGGAGGAGCCTTCCACAGTCGCCGCTACTGGTTTGCACAATCTGGAGAGAAGTGACTGAATGCCAACACTGGTTTTAATCCCACAAAATAATCCTTCAAAGGGTTTAGTGAACTGGTACAATAGGAGCTATTCTGCCCTGCTTCTCTTCTCTTCCCCCATTTGTTCCCATCTTCTTCTGACACTCAGGGGTATCTATCAATAAAATTTGAGAATGGATATTAGAGGAGTCACTCCTTCTCTTCTTTCCTCCAGTAAAACCAGTCCTCCCAATAATTAAACACTGCAGAGACTAATGTGCATTTTTGAATAAGGTGACCAGACGTCCCGCTTTTGGCGGGACAGTCCCGATTTTTAGCAATTTGTCCCACGTCCCGCGGCGTTTCAAAAAAGTCCCGATTTTTCATTCTGCCTCCTGAGTCCCGCTGCCTCTTGAGCCCCAGCTGATGGCTAGAAGAAAAAAAAAACTGTTTAAACTCTTGCCCGGGGCTTCAAAGGGCCGCCCTACAGGCAATCAGTATAAAGAGTTCCTGAAGCAGTTTTTTTTCCCCCTAGCTAAGCTGCAGAAACGAAACCGAAACCAGGATCTTTGGTGCAACGTGACAAAATGAGGCAGAGAGAGATTTATTTTTATTTTTATTTTTCCTCCCCAAAAAAGGTAGGTGAAAAACTGCAAACAATGGGAAATTTAGGAGGAGAGTTCAAGATTTTAAAACACAAAAGAAAAAAAAGCTGTATTTAACTAGGGAATTGTAATAATTGAGATACTATTAATTGTATATTGTGTTGAAAGCAGAAATGGTTAAGTTGTGGTTCAGAGGAATATATGGGGGAAATTATTTGGTTTATTATTATTGGTAAATATAATTAATTGATTTGTAAGAAATTGGATTGCATGGAAATAATAGGAATATTCATGTTCATATTGATTAATATACAAAAAAGATAGTTTTATAACTAATTGATTTATATTAAAATGTTGAATTTGTATTAAACAACTGTATTACATAATTACATAATTAAACAATGTGAGGATGGATATAAAAATAGATGACAATGGGAAGGGGTATAATATAGAATAGAAGGGAAAAATTGAATTTGATTAAGATTAGAGATGAGGATGAAGGGTAATATTGGTTTTTTTAAAAAAATAGATGAGGAATAAATATGGCAAAAAGGAAATATAGAAATTGTAAATTTAATTGAAGTGACTAAACACTGTTTAAATTTGTGAACCGGCCAAATACTCTGTTCAAAGAAAATAAATTGTATGTTTGTATGTGTGTTTCTAATTACTGCTATTTATTCATATTTGTTCTCTTTTATTCTTTAAAGTTTAACCATTCATTCTTTATCTTAATATCTTTATATGCATATGGACTACTCAGAGGGCTGAAAAAGTTATTTTTGACTGGTCCTTGCACTTTTGACCAGTCCTCGAACTTATGACTGTCCTCACATTTTACATTTTTGCCCTATCTTGTCATCATGGTGAAGAGAAGCAGTTGTGAAATGAGTGACATGGTTGTTAAGAATGCTGCATGGGCATAAATGTGAGGATGGTCATAAGTGTGAGGACCAGTCAAAAGTGTGAGGACCTGTCAGAAATGACTTTTTTCAGCCCTCTGGTTAGTCCTTTTGTGCATATGGACTACTCAGAGGGCTGAAAAAGTTATTTCTGACTGGTCCTCACACTTTTGACCAGCCCTCGAACTTACGACTGTCCTCACATTTTACATTTTTGCCCTATCTTGTCATCATGGTGAAGAGAAGCAGTTGTGAAATGAGTGACATGGTTGTTAAGAATACTGCACGGGCATAAATGTGAGGATGGTCATAAGTGTGAGGACCAGTCAAAAGTGTGAGGACCTGTCAGAAATGACTTTTCAGCCTTCTGAGTAGTCCCTATACACATAGCCATGGCCACCCGGTCACATGACCGGCTAGCCACACCCACCCAGTCACATGGCCTCCAAGCCACGCCCACACAATAAGTCACACCCACAATGGTGTCCTTCTTACCAATGTTAAAATCTGTTCACCTTACCCTATACATATAGCCATGGCCACCCGGTCACATGACCAGCTAGCCATGCCCACACACTCACGTGACCAGCTAGCCACGCCCACACACTCACGTGACCAGCTAGCCACGCCCACAAAATAAGCCACGCCCACAATGTCCCTCTTTACCAATGTTAAAATCTGGTCACCTTATTTTTGAAGCCCCTCCCTAAAAGAAGAGCCTTTTGAGGTGGGGCAGGTCAGGAAAGAGACTGGAATTACAAGAACTACTGGAACTTTATTGTTGTGGCATATAGTACTGTAAGATTGAAATATTGAATATTGAAAGCCTGTCAAAGTTTTCTTCAACCCCTTTTATAATGACTGGTTCAAGTCATGGTTTTCATGAGTTTCTTTCTCACCCCTTCTCCTTTCCAAGGGCTAAGCTGATGTTTACCTAACTATTCTTGCATTCCATCCTTGAAGAAAAGTAGATCTATAATCCTTTATAGCTGGCAGGAGAATGGAAATATATGGCTCTCCCACTGCCAATAGGGGTCTGATATAATCCTGGAAAACAATAGCTAGACACTAGAGCAGGGGTGAAATGCTACCGGTTCGCTCCGGTTCGGGCAAACCAATAGAGGCAGCGGTGCATGGTTCAGTGAACCAGTAGCGGCGGCAGCACAAGGCTCCGCCCACCCACCCGGATGTCATTACTTCCTGGTTTTAACCAGGAAGTAACCTGTTTTTGAGCCTCTGCACATGCGCAGGAGGCTTTGCGCATGCACAGAAGGTTTAAAATCGGACGTGAAGATGGTGCATGCACTTCCGAACCGGTAGGGAAGATAAGTAGATTTCATCCCTGCACTAGAGGACAAGGTAGGTAACCAATAGATGTGGGAAGGTCACCTGCCTGTCATCTCACTAAGTGGTACTGGAGATGTGTAAATTGCAAGATTGGTGTTGACAGAAGATGGAAAACACTACTTTAAAAGAGGAAGAGAAAAAGATGACCAGAGGCTGCCTTTCTCATCTGTGATGAAGACAATGTCATCAAGGTAGCTTCCTGCCATGGTTAATATGCTGTACAGAAGATCCCTAATAATGTGAAGCTTGGTGTCATACTTGGTGCTGAGTTTTATGTGCAAAATTTCACATGGCAAACATCCAGCTGTTTGTTGCCTTAGGGTGGGAATGTAGAATGAAAGAGCAAGCATTTGACTTCTCACCAGAGTTACAAAGTAGAGGGAGGCTGTGTGCTAAAAGAATATAATAAGAGGGCTGGATTAGATCAATGAAGAGGAGGGTTCCAAGAATCTGCTTGTGGACAAGCCAAATAGCTGATTAAAATAAGACATAGACACATCATGACAATTGCATATCTGGGAACACTTCTACATAGAATCTTCATACCATTGTAATAACCAGCTTGGTAATTTATGAAACTTGCATGAATAGCAATTTTACATAGATTGATCCAGGGATACAGACATTTGTTTGTTTTTTATAGAAGCACTAGTACTCACTTGAGCAAGGCCACTCATAGTAGCTTGGTTCACATTTAACCAGGTTACCAAATTACTGTAACCTATTTTCTGGATTTGTACCATGCATTGTACTATATACATTGAATTAAAAAGCTGAGTGTGCCTAACTAATGACACAACCTAAACAAAGTTGAAATAAATCAAGCCCAGGATACTGCACATATGCCCAAACCTGGGTAAGTGAACTGTTTGTCTGTAGCTGCCTTCTCAAAAAGGGAATATGCTACAAGTTTTACAGTCATAATGTTTCTGATTGATGCCTTTTCAATCCTCTGGATAATGCCAGCAGAATAGGATGTGGGAATGACCTTGGGGGAGAGGAGGAAATGCTACAGACTAAGCAATGGTCAAACAAGAACCAGAAGAGTCTGCAGAGGGAATAGGGGATTGATAAATGTCTCAGCCGGGATTCTCCCTAGTTTCTTGAACTATAATAATGACGGGGGTGAAATGTACTTTCAGATTTGCAAGATTTTGTTAATGTACAATAAAGATTGGGCTAATATGCTGGTTGTGCTTCTTATCTAGACTACTCCCAAGGCTGGCAGCCAGTGACACAGATTGATTCCTGCTGGAATTGATAAATAATCCAACTCATCCACCAAAATCATTCCAGCAATGTCTCCGGAAAACCAATAACATGGGGTATAAAAACTAAAATCTTCCTGTGATATTTTGTGCCCCGGAAGCAACCATGTGTGAACCTACATGACCCATTAAGCTATCATAGTCTGTAGACTTAAATTTGTCAAATAGATTTTAGTTTCTTTTACAAAAGCTAGGTTTAGGTTTCTAAAGATTATCTGATAGTGGAAACTAAAAGCATGAAAGTTGTGGAAATGCTCTGGTTCTTTTGCTTTCTAAGGCCCTTTCTTCCTCCATTAAGTGAACATTGAAGAGTATCAGCTTTCTAAGACCTGGTCATTATCAAGATTGCAACCCATCTGGAGATGTCAAGCACTAAAATTGTGGCCTTCTGTATGTACTGCATAAAGTCTGCGTCTGATTTATACACATTCTCATAAAATAAGATGGCAAATCCCACAGCATTGAAGAACCATATAAACTCAGCTTAAATAACAGGGTCTCTCTCTCTCTCTCTCTCTCTCTCTCTCTCTCTCTCTCTCTCTCTCTCTCTCTCTCTCTCACACACACACACACACACACACACACACACACACACACACCCCAGTACTGTAGAAGCTCTTCCTTTGGTATAGCTTTGTATGTTCAAGATGGATTATTGATTTATCTACCAATTTAGGCAGCCATCAACACAAGGAGATTGTGGCTGGGTAGCCAGAAAGTTTTTCCCCCTGAATGATAACACAGATAACACAGTTGAAAAACTTACATTAGCTGATTAAGACTATGGTCTAACCTTTAGTTATGTTATTTTATTTCTTGTTCCTTTTTAAAAAAAAAATCAAGGGGATTCTCCCAAATAAGGCAGAGGGGGTGAATGATGTTTGTGGAGTGAAATATCCAACACAGTGGTATAAACCCTAAAATTGTTTTAAATAAAACAAAGCATATCAGCCCTGCTCTCCAAAAGTCAGTGAGAAGTGGAAAATCCCAGCTAGCCTCATTCGTTGCCTATCATTTTCTAGACCATTACTTCTCTCACCCCTAGCCCAGAATTAGGTTTAGCCCTTAGCCACCAAAAGATTAGGATGCTGGGAGCAGGAACATGACTGCAAAACAAGACCATCAGGTCAAGGAAAAGTTGAAACTTCAGGTTTTCAGCAGATTAGGAAACCACTGACCTTCTATTTGCACTGAGTTTTGTTCCTAAATGGATTCCCTATTCCTTTCTGAAATGGAGGGCAATTCCCCCCCTCCTCCCCCCAAAAATGTGTAGCCATTCTTAAGTATTGATTAAGGTCTGTAGCAAAGAAAAACTGCCAAAAAATCATCAGTTATACCCCACAGTAATGCCCCATCTTGCATTAGAGAATCTTTAATTAGTGCTACTGGTAGCAAAGTTTCTTCTGAGTTTTGCGCCGTCCTTATACCTCATTAAATCTTGCTGATGTGTGAAAGTGTGAACACTGACAAACCATAACGTGTTATATTTCTCTTTGTGCCTCCAGAAGTAACAACTGGAAACAGAAAGGTGACATTATGAAGTCCATGGCTACTGGGACCCACTGGCATTTTGACTATGTGTTTCCATGCCTAGACAAGGTGATGATAGCTGAAGGCACAGCTCTCTTGTTGTATATGTATAAAATTTAAAATGCACAAGCAAAAAAAAAAAGTTTTTTATGTAGTGGCTAGGAAAAGTTGAAAGTGTACTTTGCTACTCCGTATACAATGAATATACAGTGCAGTAAAAATTGCCTAATTAGTCTAAATCCTTCTCTCTCTTTCTCTCTTTTGCTCTCTCTCTCCCTCCCTCTCTCCCTCTCCCTCTCTCTCTCTCTCTCTCTCTCACACACACACACACACACACACACACACACACAAGTACTGTAGAAGCTCTTCCTTTGATTCCATACCATTAGAGAAGATGTCCAACCAAGCAAACACTGCCATTGAAGTGATGCACTCTAAAGGTCACATTTAAAACAATGACCAAGGACAAGGAAAGGTAGGTAGATTTTTGTGGGTATGTGTTAGTTCTCTCTTTGAGTTCCTTCAAGTTGCTAATTTAGTAGCAAATTTTGGAGGGGTCACTCTTTGACATAATGCAACTACTTTTTCCTCCCAGTGTGATGCTATTTATATAGGAAATGTATTTCAACCTAGAGGAATATTTGATTCACTTACACAATTATATTTTTACATGGGATAGTATTACAGCAAAGGCCTGTACCAATGTTGTATATATCAGTATGATGGATGACCTAATTAAATTCTGTCCCTCTAGTTTCAGTATAGGGCAGTTCCAAATAAGGTTTAGGATAAACCTGGCATGAACCCCCCCCTTTTTTAACTCTTTTTTAGCGCTTTTTAGCTTTTTAGCTTTTTAAGTGTAAATTGGGTTTTAATTGGATTGTTTTAAATTGTGGGCCAAAGCTGTATAATTCTTTTAATTGATTTTAAATTTTGTATTGGTATGTTTTTTATCCTTGGCTGTGCACCGCCCTGAGTCCAATAGGAGAAGGGTGGTATATAAATTGAATTAATAATAATAATAATAATAATAATAATAATAATAATAATAATAATAATAATAATAATAATAACAACAACAACAACAACAACAACAATATAAATAGAACATCCACTACTTCTATGACAAAGACAATAGATGGAATAAGAGAAGATTCAGCGGACAATGATAGCTTTACCAGACGTCTGACAAAAAGGAGGGCATGCATTGTTTTTTGTCTGTCAACAGGCTTGACAGCCTAGATGTATAGCAATAGCAATAGCACTTAGACTTATATATCGCTTCATACTGCTTTTTAGCCCTCTCTAAGCAGTTTACAGAATCAGCATATTGGCTCCAACAATCCTCATTTTACCGACCTTGGAAGGATGGAAGGCTGAGTCAACCTTGAGCCGTTCAGAATCGAACCCCTGGAGTGAGCAGTGAGTTAGCCTGCAGTACTGCAATCTAACCACTCCGCCATCACCATTTATGTTATTAAATTATTTCCTGATTCCAGCAATTGATTTCAATCAAGCCCCTTCGAATCTATGATCACTGTAGTCTATAGACCACATGTCTCCCCAGATGTTTTTGTAGTGAAATTTGAAAAGCTGATCATTGATTCTATATAATCGGTAACATGTTTTTTTTTAAATAAAGATTTGTTGGAAAAATATGATGACCGAACAACAATTCTGATGCTGGGAAAAATAATGTCATATCCATGCAGAACTAAATACTTTTGGTTTTGGTGGTTTTTTTGTTTTTTGCTGCGAATACCAAGAAGGTTAAAGAGTTTGTCTTCCTTTCTTCCTACCCCATTTGTCCTCCTTTCCAATTGTCCATGTCTTCCTTTGCCTGTTCAGATATCTATAACTCTAGATATAGAGGAGTTTGCCAATAACCTTTGCTGAAAGTTAGACATAATAGTTGCTATCAATAGCATTAGGAAGTTGCAACTAATCCCCATCCAATCAGAGTGTTTGATATTCCAAATTGGGAGAGAGAGGGAAAGAGGAAAGCTTGACTTTATAATCTGGAAGAATCACAAAAAATATTTCATCATACACGTGCTAGGTGAATCTCCAGGGCATCTCCAGGGCACTGCCCATTAAGCCTTTTGCAAATTAACCTGCAGCATCTAATGACAATATGCTTTAAAAAAAAAAGAAGAAGAAGCAAAAGGTGGAAATTAGACTGTCCACACATCTGGAGGACAGCCAGGCTGAGAAATTCATGCACTAACAATTGGCTTGAGTGTATCAGTGTTCAATTATAGATTGAATGTACCAGTGGTGGGCTCCACTTATCTTTGCTACCAGTTCAGAACCGGGAGCGCCCGCACGGCGCTTCTGCGCATGCACGGAACCTTCTACACATGTGCAGAGCGTTTGTGATGACGTCCAAGTGGGTGGGTGGAGCCTCCCTCCGCTGCCACTACCGGTTCGCCCAATCCAGGGCAAACCAGTAGAAACCCACCCCTGGAACGTACTCATAATTTGTAAAATGGCCTTCTAGAGCTATCTTTGATCTTATACAACTCTTTTAGTTTTCATTTAGACACCAAATAAAAACCAGTGTTAAACTCATAATTTATCAGGCAAGTCATTCTCAGGGTGCAACTCTACCTCTTAATTCACATCTGTTGAACCTTGCTGTTTTGTCCAGTTTGCAAATGATATATTTCCCATTGCTTCAGATTTTTTTAAAAAATTACTCTTGCCTATTCTTTTCACATTGTGGGAGTATTTTATTGAAAAGGTTATCTTTTGATGAGCTCAATATATATTTGCTTTATATGCTATATAAAGCAAAAGCCACAGTGAAATTATAAATTCAATCAGATTAATGTATGACAAGATGTTAACCATATTTGGAAAAATCACCATGAGATGAATCCATATTTCATTCTGAATCAATGCCTGGGATAGATAATAGGCTGGAGAAGGGCCAGTAAAGTGATGTTCAAGATAAAGAGAAGGAGGCATTCAACCTGTTCTAGGTTGGATTCTTCTCTTTGTAAGACCTCAGTATCTTGGATCTTAGACACTTATTAAATTAGCACTGTCTGTCAAGATCCAAATAATATCGTGAGCACCCAAGTCATTTTCATCAGTCACAGCTCTCGTGATTGTGTCATTTGTTAATTTTGTCTAAAATAGTTTTCATCTGAGATTGTAGGCTTCAGTTGTCAAGAATGTATAAAGGTATCTCAAATGAATGTTGTAAATGTAAAGAAGGAACTTTTTATCATTTATGGTGGACATGTGATAAAGCAAAAAAATATTGGAGTAGGATTCACATCTTAATAGAGAAGATTCTTAAAATGAATATAAAGATAAAACAAGATACTTTTCTTTTACCCAACCGGGAAATAAGTCCTAGCATGATTTTTCAGGATGCTCGTAATATAAACTCTACCCCCCAAAATAAGCCCCAGTTAAGATTGTCAGCCAGATGGGTGCATTTAGTACTGTATTTTCCCCAAAATAAGACCTAACCAGAAAATAAGCCCTAATGTGTCTTTTGGAGCAAAAATTAATATAAGACCCGGTCTTATTTTCAGGGAAACAAGGTAGGTCTAATGGACAAAGAACTTGAAAAAAAATTGGAACTTTGATGCTGTATATGTTGATGGCAGCAAAATTACTTTATGCACAAAAATGGGATGACATTGTGATTCCCACTATGGATGAATGGGTGCAAAAGTTGATGGGAGTTAGCAGAGATAGCTATATTGGGTGCTTTGATTAAAGAAAAGAAGATAATTAATTTTGTTTCTACTTGGAAACCGCTTTCAGACTTCGTGTTTGAGGTGGAAAATAATGAAAATTTGATTTTGAGTTTTGCTGACTAGATACGTTTGTTGTTTTAGAAATGGCTAGCATTTATTATTATATAAAAGTAAAAAAGTTGAAGTTTCATGTTATTACCTTATTCTACTGCATGGAGAATAAGGAGTCAGAAGTCAATGTTTTTTTTTTCTCCCTTCTACCCCACAGTTTTCTCTCTTTTCCTTTTCCTCCTTTTACCATTATTTTCACTTTTCTTTGTATTGCTGTATTTTATATTTTGATAAATTAATTTTAAAAAATTGAAATTTAAAAAAAAAAAGATTGTAGGTTTCAATATAAACCCCTCCCCCATTCTAAAGAGATGTGGGGAATAATCTTTTTAAAAAGATATATTGTCACTGCATTCAAGGCAAATATCAGGTGAAATGCCCACAGGTTCTTTGAGCCTTGGTAGTACAGTGGTTTAATGCACCCTGTAATTAACACAGCTGCCTGCAATTTCTGCAGGTTCGAATCTTACCAGGCTCAAGGTTGACTCAGCCTTCCATCCTTTCTAAGGTAGGTTAAATGAGGACCCAGTTTGTGGGGGCAATAAGCTGACTTTGTATAAATATACAAAAGTATGAAAGCTATTGCTTAATGCATTGTAAGCCGCCCTGAGTCTCCGGAGAAGGGCAGCATATAAATCAAAAAAGAAAAAGAAGAAAGAAGAAAGAAGGAACAAGAATTTTCTCAGAGACCCACCAGTAGGAAATATGTGCATGCAGCTTCTTCCCCGGGCCTTTCTCTGACATTTTTCCAGGCCTTTCTAGTGGATTCTGCATTAGGTATAGACTCCAAAATCTGAATAAATGTTAATATAGGCAGTGTATTAATAATAGACAATGACCAGAATTTTATTTAATTTGTATATAAAAATCAGGCATCTGGCATTTCATTAGAGAAATCAAATATAAATATTTTCCAAATGGCTGATAGAAATAAAATGGATCAGGCTAAACTACAGTATAAATACAAGTGAGTATTTAAAAGAAATACTCTGAATTTTAAATTACTTTATGAATGCAATACTGAAATTCTAAAAATACTAAGTTAATACTAAATGAATATCACAATATTTAAATACTGAGTAAAAAAAATATCATCATTTATCAAACCAACCGGCAATATTCCAGGAAATAAATTTCAAAGTGAAAGGATTGGGGCTACCAGTATATTCCAGAAATAACCAACCTTCTACAGTAGAATCTACATCAGTGTGATTTAATAATCCATCTTTGTCAAGAATAGCACCTTGATTCTTGCTTCAAAAATGGTTCACCAGCAAGCTCTTGACAGACTTTGGATCTTCATTTTTAAAGACTTTTGGTCTTTGTAAAGACCAAATTGTCTGCATTATCATCTAGTTCATTGACTTTCAAGTATCACATTTGTTGCCAGTTTGAAACAAATTTAATATTAGTTTCATTTGATAACGTTTTTGTTTCTGTTGCTAAACAATTTGTTTTAGTGCCAAAGGCGAACATCTAGTTATCAGATTTTGTTGTCTGATTTGTTTGATTAATTATATTCCTTGATAGCTAGTATTTAGGCTTGCAGGACTGATGTACATTTGGCTGTATTTGCATAATATTAAACCTGCTGTTAAATTTTAGCTCCCTGGCTGATTTGCTTACATTTTGTAATTATTTTTAAAATTTATCTTTTCTTCCACTACCCTTGTTTAAGTTTAAACTTCTTAAATAACTTTTTTGTGTCAGAGACACAATCGATGGGTTTACTAGCTTTGGACATTGTAAAAAGTTATTTTTCTTCTTTGATCTTTTGGCTGTATCGTATGTCTCCATTTTCACCATTTCTTTAGCCAATTTAGTGAGAGTAAACTAAAAGGTCTTTATACTCAGATGAAAAGTTTTTTGATAATGGGAAATTTTGCATCCTGTTTCATATTTAATTTATTAATATATTATTTCAGTTGCTCTAGAATATCCAACACTGAGTTGGAAGTTGTTTGCTGAGAAGTAATAATTCTAAATCTAGCTGATAAGGGTGCATCATATCAAAAGATAGTTTCCATTTGTTTGTTTGTTTAGTGATCCTCTGCCTAAATTGTAAACTCCAGCGTTTTTGGGGACATCCCTATAGCTGAGTTCACATGGCCTTGTTTGTCAGCAAGAACATACTCTTCAGAAAGGTTTGTGCTAGTTTCATTGTTCTATTTTCTAAAATAAGTGGAAAGGAACTAAGAATGAAATTTATTCTTATTTGTTTAGTGATTTAAAATTATTTAAAATTGTATTTATTTATTTATTCATTCTTTAGGTGTTAGTATGACCTCAGTTAAAAATCAGTAACTTTTAGTTGCCTCTTTTGTGAGTTATATAACTCAACTTCCTTGGTAAAGATTGCAAACCTACTTGGGCAAAGCCTCTGCAAATGAGTACTACTAAATATGGCAGATTATAACATTTCTATCTTTTGATTTGTTTTAGCACAAAACATAAGAAACTTCAGGGGAAAATGTATATTTATAAAATCCTAAGAGGCCTGTGGTTCAGTGGCTTAAAAGATGCCAGAGAAAGTCTATACTTCGAAGGTTCAAGTCCTATCATCGCATTGTTAGAATCTCCGCAGAGGTTTCCCCGAAAGGTTGAATTTCCCGGGTGAGAAATCGTCCCAGGCACGATGAATCAATTGATGAGAGAAGCGAGCTGCGTGAAAACAGGATTCTTTTTATTATGTTTCAGGAAGACGGATCCGGCAAGCGCACGAACCAGCGTTCCTGGGTGAGCTGACATCGTTGCAAGGTAAGCATGCATTCTTATACTTTTTGATACAAAGGAAGTTCTTTGTTTCTTTTGTTACTTTTGTGGGTCTTCCCTTTGTGTGTGTGTTCTTGGATTGCCCTGTTTTCTTATTCTAGTTTTTCCCTACTTGAAACTGGGTGGTGTCTGGGCTATCTGGTCTCATGTTCTTTTGTTTCCTTCTGTTCTTATTATTTGCTCCTTGCCTTAAGCTGATCACGTTGTTATCAAGTAAGCCCTTCCCCCCGGCTTGACTCTTATCAGATTGCTTGGGCTATTGATTAAATCTTTTCCTTTTGCTAATCCTCTGCCATTCCTTTTGTTTTGCTCTCCTAGTTTCTGCTGTCTTGATAGTTCCTTTTCTGGCATGTCCTGAGTCTTTTGTGTGTGTCATTTCCCTATGTCCTCTTTTGTTCCTAAATGGCCCTGATGTTCATGTGTTCTATTTTGGGAAGGTCATTTCCCTATGCCTGTGGCCTTTTGCCTTTCTAAGTTTGTTTGTACCTTACTGATCCTGGCACTGTCTTGGTGGTGTTCCCTTCCTATAGCATGACAGAGTGAGCTCCTGTCTCTTGCTTCAGCTACTGCCAGCCTAGCAGTTCGAAAGCATGTAAATGCAAGTAGATAAAGAGGTCCCACTTCAGTGGGAAGGTTTCGTCGCATGCTCTGCGCTATTGTGTGATGTCATGCTGGCCATGTTACTGCTGAAATGTCTTCAGACAGTGCTGGCTCAATGGCCTAGAAACTGAGATGAGCATCGCCCCCTAAAGTGAGTGATAGATTAGCAGAGTAAAATCTGCAGGAATTCCTTTTTTTATACAATCCTAAAATTAGGAGTGTTTTCTTGTGTAAAGCAATGGCACTTGAGAAGAATTTTGCAACTTTTGGACAGTAAACAGTGTTGGATTTCTACCAGTAATGACGGCGGAGGGAGGCTCCGCCCACCCACCTGGATGTCATCATGGATGCTCTGCACATGCGCAGAGGTTCTGCACATGCGCAGAAGCGCCACGCACAAGCAAAGCGAGCGCACGTGCGCATGTGCTCACAGTTCTGAACCGGTATTGAAGGTAAGTGGAACCCACAAATGACAGTAAAATATACTATTATCCTCAGAAGAGGCAGCTATTAGCAAATGGAGTTATGAAGGTAGAGAATAAATAATTGTAACAAGAACATTGAAGGAACACATGAGCTAGAATCTCAATCTCCTCCATGTCATGAGGCAATTTTACTGTACAAAAGGTTGCTGTTACACCTTCTCTTCCAATCTTAGCGGACAATACGTTAAAGTGAGTTAAAGAAGAACACTAGAGTGCTTTGGACAGGTAATATTAGATAGATAATTTGCTGAGATGAAGGACTCCTGCTTATATCCTGCCATTATTGGTTACCTAAAACACCCCAACCTACCTAGAAAGTTATATTAAACACCTACTGCTGATAGTTCCATGGTCAGGAAAGTTTGACATGAGTTCTTAGGCATAGATTATTCTGAATTCTAGTTTTCCACAAGAAAGAAGAGTGTCAAGAAGGAAAATTAGGGCAACTAGAGAATATTGAGCCCAAAGTAGAGTGGATATAGAAAGCTCACCTCCTATGCAGTATACTTGGTGCCAAAGATGAAAAAAGATGCTTAACACCCCAGTTTTTCTGCTTTAAAATGAACCCCTGGAATTATTTTCAGATCCATGGTTTGATAATAAAATAGTAGGAACTAGTGTTCAATATGATTTTTTTCAGTCCAAGAGAACAAGATGAGTAGAGATGTCTTATTAGCAAAGCAAATATTTGCTCAAAAAGAACACGCACACAAAAAAGTATGATTTGTGCCATCAGGAGCCTCAAAACTAAGCCTTAAACTATGATTCATTTGGAATATATAGCTTGTTTAACTAATTAAAGTGGTAGGTTCTCCTCCCTCCTGCTTTCCCACCCCATGGTCCTCTACAGCTAATAAAACTGTCAATTTTCTTTTCCTTCAATGAAAGGTCACCCCCTGACAAACAGCCACTCTGCCATCTAACAGCCAGCTCCTTTATTAATATTTAAAATGTACACAGTGATATTTCCAAAAGGTCAACATTTTAAAAGACATAAAATGTCAACCCAAACTCCTTACCTCTTGCTGTCTTCCCCACCTGAACTATCATGTTAATGTTCTCTTTGCTACAGCACTTAGTTCAAGGTGTGTTTAAAATTAGTGAAGCATAAGGGATAACCACCACGCTAACCTCTCCAGCAGTAATAATAATAAAAAAAAGACAACTTGCATTAAACACTTAGCCTTCCCCATAGAGTACTTGGCAGCAGGGAACCAGTAGCTCATATTGGTTGAATGACAAACAAGATCGTGGATCAAAAAACCCAAAGCTTCATTCATCTATTGCCCTGTAGATGAATGCAGCAGCTCCTAGTGTCTCTGGAAGAATGGAAGGAGATCTGCTTTCCATCAAGTAAAGGCCTTACTAGAGCAAGTGAACCTCACGTAAAGGCTGAAGAGGAATCTGCTGATTAAGTTAGTTAATTGTCCTGTCGGAGTGGAAGAGGTTCAGGAAAGAATGTTGCCTGGCAAATTGGATCAGCTCTGGAGATGACACACAAACATGTGTTAATTGATAGAATCAAGTCTTATACGCAGCTCCTGTTCCCACAATATTGAATATATATATTCACTCATTCATTCAATTTGTATGGCCACCCATCTCAATAAGTGACTGTGGGCAGTAAACAAAATTAAAAAGAAATTAAAAACAATTTCAATAATATGAAAATTAAAATACATAGTAGCCGAGAATAAATCATACACCGTAACCGCTAATATGCTGAATAGGATCAACTGGGAGGTTACAGTTTTGTGGGAACACTAAAAAGGAATCAAATAGCCCAATTAATTAGCCCCAACCCAAAGGGCATAGATTTATCCTTAATCAGCCCGGACCTGCATATATTTAAATCACTTCACTTAGCAATACTGTGGTTACACTTAAAGCCTGGTCCTTTGCTTCCTTCTGCCTACCTTGTCTTGCAGGAAAAACAGGTAGAGACCAAAAATGACCACAAAAATAAGCTTCTCTATTGCACAAAGTTTTGGCAAGACCTGGCCACAAGTAACACGCTTCAGAACATCTCCTGCTGCCTGACTAGCTAATGATAAAGCTGATAGCAATATCCGTGGAGTCTTAGCACTGCCTGTAGAAAGTGAGCAGGAATTTGTATTTCTGATATGTTAATTTTTACCCAGTTATTGTTATTGTGTTCTGCCACATTCATTGGTTATTTATTTATTTAGTGTACGGTATACAATATCAGGGAAATCTACACATACTAGACACACAATGCAGTCCTGACAGCCTAGAACAGTGATGGTTAAACTTTTCAGCACTAAGTGCCGAAACTGAAACGCACGCGCAGGTACTGGAGCACCAAAACCCAGAAGAGAGCAGCTAGCCGGTGGGCATGCGCTCAGCAGCCAGATGCTCTTCCGGGTTCTGTTATGCGCATGTGTGCTGGACAGCTGGTCCATCACACATGCGCACCGGCTAGCTGCTCTCTTCCAGGTTCCTGCGTGTGCATGTGCACCAGCCAGCTGGTCTTCGCATGAAGACCAGCATACGGCCGGAACCCGGGAGAGAGTAGCTGGCTGGCGTGCATGCGCGATGGACCAGCTGGCTGGCACACATGTGCACAATGGAACCCAGAAGAGCAGCTGGTGATGGCACGCGTGCCCACAGAGAGTGCTCTGCTTGCCACCTCTGGCACGTGTGCCATTGGTTCGCCATCACGGGCCTGGATTGTTAATTGATTCTGTTCAGCGCTTGCGCACTTATCCTTGGTGCGCTGTGCATGGGGGGGGATTAAATTTACACCAATTAGCAGTGCTCAGATTGCTGGCTCTTAGCTGGTCTTGCCTTGTATCACAATGCCTTGTGTCCAGCCAGGTCCAGCACCAGCTTCTGCTTTTCACAACACAAATGCAGCTAGGCTTTTCCCACTAAAATGGTACTCATTTATCTATTCTCAATACTGCATGCTATCAAACTGCTGGGTGGGCAAAAGCTAAGGGCTCATTCCATCTCACAAATCCAGATTTGAACTGCCAGAGTACAGACCATTTCTGGCTGGTAGTTACAGCATCATGAAGCCACTGCGCCACTGCGTAGTGACTGGTTAAGTGTGTTTTGAGAACAGCATCTTACATGGTGTATATCTTAGCAAAGAAGCAAAAAAAGTAACGAAGAGGTCACAGAAATCAAAGAAGAATAGACTCAATGTCATTTTCTTTTAAATATGACTTCTGTATTATTTCCAATATGAACTCAGTTAAGGCATAAATATGAATTCAGAGAGAAATGCTATCAGCCAATTATCAGATTTCTTTTTACATCTCTGCTGAAAATTGGCCAAGGGCTGGGGATGATCATATCATTGGCAGGTGGGTTCCCCATTCTGTTTCCCTTGTTATTTTGAAAGCCACCTTTTATGACTCCAATGCCTTGATGCCTTAGAGGTAGTGAGTGAGATCTAGTATAGGTTTTCTACTGCATAAGTAGCAGTTGCCCTGTAGAAATAAAGTGAGAATCTATTTGCTCAAAATCAAAGTCAGGTTTACAATAGATCTCCATGAAGTGAAAGGCATCAAACCATTAGAGTTGCTCTCCTTACTCTAGGAGACCAATGTCTCATCATGATGCGTTATTCCTTGTCAGGATGATTCTATGCCAGGATGAAAAAAGCAGGCAGTTGCATGAAATTAAGTTCTTTATTCTTCACCCAACAGCAATGACACTAAGTTGTTAGGTTGACAGCCATGCAGGCTGTCCACCCCCAATTTACAATACTTTATATACAGTCTGTTCAGCTGCTCCTATAGAATACCACCTTTTACCAATCACCCATTTTCTATTTCAGCAACATCCAATAAAAAGAAACTTCCTGTTTTGCTAGGGCCTCTAATTTTTCTGAGAACACATTTATCCAGGGATGGGCTGCTGGGAGTTCGCAGGGGTTCGGGAGAACCTCTAGCTAAGATTCTGTGCAGTTTGGAGAACCCCCAAATCCCACTCCTGCCTGCCCCCCCGCCCCTCCCAGGAGCCCCCATGTGGCCCATTTTGGATGCAGGTAAGTGCAGGGCATACACAGAGGCTCAGGGAGGGTAAAAAATGGACCTACTGGAAGTTAGGGCCTCTGGAGCCTGGGGAGGCCATTTTTGCCCTCCCAGAGGCTTGAGGAAAACCTCTGGAGCCCGGGAAGGGCAAGAACACCTCCCCTGTGATGCAGGAGGCTGACTAGGCCACGCCTACCATGGCCACAACCATCCAGCAACCGGGCAGAGAAACCCGTGGTAAAATCTTTGAAGCCCACCCCTGCATTTATCTAAGGAGAAGCGATCCTTGGAATAAACACCTAATCTCACTTCCATGGGTCAGCTATCTTCAAGGTGTGTAAAAGGTAAAAATTACAAAGGCCAACAAAATTGTAAAATGAAACATAGTTTCATAGTCTTGATAAAACCAAGTGCTCTAATATAGTGTTCTAATATACTGTCAAGCTTCGTCACGCTACTGTCTCCTCTCCGTCCTTATGGCAGCTTGGAAGCTGACAACTACATACTATAAAATATTCTAACAATGGGATGCTAGCATTCTAGAGGCCCTCATACAAACAAGGAATCATTTGTGCTTATTGCTCTTTTATGTTTTGTGATTGTAATTCTGAGAAGTGCAGGAAGGTTGGAGACCCCTGTTCTATTGGGTAAGTTTTTTTCCCCTTTGGGAGCTTTAAAAAAAATAGTCAATTGGGTTTTTTTTAGTTGTTCTTTTTTAGACCTAGCCATTTAAAGTTTAGGAAGTTTTAAATTTAGCTTTCATATAAAAATAAAAATAAAATAAAATAAAATAATATTTGTGCAGCTCTCTGAGATTTAGTGTGTTTCTGTAGTGTTTCACTCCAATTACACAAACACACAAAATCTCACAAAGCCGTATGTGGAATTTTGTGTGTGTAAAGTGTGAAAGTTGGTTTTTTGGACTTTTTGTGGCTGTGTGAGGTTCCTGCTTGTTGCAGGGGCCATTTTGGGTCTAGCACAGCTGCTTTTACATTGTGGGTGAGCCAGTTGTGTTGTGTTGTGTGTGTTTAGAGTGTGAAAGTTTTTTTGGGGGGCTTTTTGTGGCTGTGTGAGGTTCCTGCTTGTTACAGGGGCCATTTTGGGTCTAGCACAGCTGTTTTTACATTGTAGGTGAGCCAGTTGATGTTTTTTAATTTTTATTTGGTGTGCATTGGAAGAGGGGCAGTCTTATATGGCGAGCATAGCCCAAACCCTATATTTTAACAGGAAAAGTTGGGGGTCGTCTTATACGCCCAGTCGTCTTATACGCCGGAAAATACGGTAGGTAAATTGAGGACCCAGTTTGTGGGGGCAATAAGCTGACTTTGTATAAAATATACAAAAGCATGAAGGCTATTTCTTAACGCATTGTAAGCCGCCCTGAGTCTCCGGAGAAGGGCGGCATATAAAAATAAATAAATATATATATATATATATATATACAAAAGTATGAAGGCTATTGCTTAATTTTTTTTTTTTTTAATTTGATTTATATGCCGCCCTTCTCCGGAGACTCAGGGCGGCTTACAATGCGTTAAGCAATAGCCTTCATTCTTTTGTATGTTTTATACAAAGTCAGCTTATTGCCCCCACAAACTGGGTCTTCATTTCACCTACCTTAGAAAGGATGGAAGGCTGAGTCAACCTTGAGCCTTGGAGAGATTCGAACCAGCAGAAATTGCAGGCAGCTGTGTTAATTACAGGGTGCACTAAACCCCTGTACTATCAAGGCTCTTCATTGAAGATTGTAATTGCATTGTAAGCCGCCCTGAGTCTCCGGAGAAGGGCGGCATATAAATCAAATTTTAAAAAAAAAAACAATTGTGAGTGATCCATTTGCCACCGGAGGTGATGTTTGATTCTTCTTGGTGATCAAACTCGTAGTCTAGAGTGCTCATTGATTTTGCTTTGGCACACAGGCAGCAGCCTCATCATAAGCATTTCTGCTAACAAGGCACTTTCATATTTGTTAAAGAAAATAGTAAGTGTTGGCAGGATTCAGGGGTGCTGGAAACAAATGTGACTTACTGCCTACTTGCTTTACTGCTTTACTCTAGTTGGCAAATATCCCTCCATATATCACTTCACACATTCTTATAATTATCAGAATCTGCGTTTTTTGAATAAATAATCTGGAACCGGAGCCAAGTTGATCCACATTTCTGGTTATCAAAACTCTAATTAAGCAAAGTGTTTCAGGGAAATCAGTGACATGCATGCTAACATATTCATTTTTGCATAAACGTGACTACGTTTGTGCATCATTTCCTTCGCATGGTATATGGTTTTTTAAAACCGACATTTGGATAGTTTGACGTTCTTGCTGTTCAGAAGATGTATAATGATCAAAATATTTAAAAAAAAAAAAAACTGCAGATTTACCGTAATTTGGAACTTGAAATTGGAATTTGAAGGAAAACACATGAGGGAAGATATACAGAAAAATGCACAGGTAATTTTCAATTTACAACTGTTTGTTTAGTGACTGTTTGACATTAAAGCAGCACTGGAAAAAGGGACTTATGGTCAGACTTCACACTTAAGACCATTGTAGCATTGCCAAGGTCACAGGACCATATTTTGGGTGCTTGACAACTGACACATATTCACAATGGTTTCAGCATGTGATCATCATTTGTGACCTGCCCAGAAAAGTCAATGGGAGAATCGGTTCACTTAACAACTGCTTGATTTATTTAGCAAATGCAATGAATCACTTAAGGGAAAGGGTCATAAAATCAGGCAAGATTCACTTAAAAACTGCCTTGCTTAGTAACCAAAATTCTGGTTCCAATTGTGGTCATAAGTCAAGGACTGCAGGGTTCAGCTGTTATATTCCTAGCAATGGCATTGTTGTTTTTCACATACTATGCCTGGACACTGCAAACAATATCTGCAAACCATTCCCCCCCACCCCAGCCCATTTCTATACAAGAAGTAAAATTATTTTTTAAAAATAATTTTTCATAACAGAACCTTACATATATTTTGCAGACTCCCTTCTATGCTGTGGAATCCACTGCTACAAAGCTGACTTTTTCTTCCTCTTCCTTTCCAACACATCCCCACACATCTTCAAAACAGAGTATGGGACACAGATTATTAAGGATTTATTTGTCCATTTTCTGTGAAAAAGACATAAATATATTATTTTTTAATATACATGCTATGTCAAAATAACTAGCTGAAAAGGTGCCAAAATATTTACATGCAATGAATCCTTCATTCAACAAACCTCAGACACAACAGACAAAATTTCCATTGCAAATATGTAATTTCCTGTTATTTGCATAAGGCTATTATTATGCACATGATGTAAAATAATATAATTTACATCACATGCATAATAACATTGCTGCAGGCATAGTCTCTTTAATGGACTATCAGGATCAATGGATTCCACCAACTAGTTTGTTGAGTTGAATTTTCACAACTACATATCACTCTATTAATAATGTGATGAAAGGGAAGGGAAGGGAAGGGAAGGGAAGGGAAGGGAAGGGAAGGGAAGGGAAGGGAAGGGAAGGGGGAAAGGGGGATGGGGAAGAGAAAGGGAAAAATTTTTTTTTTAATTCTGGATATTTTGCCCAAATTGTCTCCAGGCCTTTAATCAGAGAAGAGTAGCTGATTAAAGGCCTAGAGACTAAAACATATGAAGATCGGCTGTAGGACTTGCATATGGCTACTTAAAGAAAAGAAGGACTAGGGGTGACATAATAGCAGTGTTCCAGTATTTGAGAGGCTGCCACAAAGAAGAGATGGTCAACTTATTTTCCAAAGCACCAGAAGACAAGACAGCTTTGGAAATTACGTGGCGCTCCCATGTAACACCGCTCCTGCGTGAACTGCACTGGCTCCCGGTGGTCTTCCGGGTGCGCTTCAAGGTGTTGGTTATCACCTTTAAAGCGCTCCATGGCATAGGGCCTAGCTATCTTCGAGACCGCCTACTGCCACCGACGACCTCCCACCGACCCGTGCGCTCCCACAGAGAGGGCCTCCTCGGGGTGCCATCAGCCAAACAATGCCGGCTGGTGACCCCCAGGGGGAGGGCCTTCTCTGTGGGGGCACCCACCCTCTGGAATCAGTTGCCCCCTGAGATAAGGAGAATCCATGACCTCGGTGCCTTCCGCCGTGCCCTTAAAACTTTCTTTTTTCAACAAGCCGGGCTGGCTTAATTTCTTTTTAAGGGTTTTTTTAATTGTTTTGTTTTGTTTATCGTTTTAATTAATGGGGCCAAATCTATATATATTTTTAAACGTGTTTTAATATTTGTATTTGATGTTTTTATTTGGCTGTTCACCGCCCTGAGTCCTCAGGGAGAAGGGCGGTATACAAATTCAAAAATAAAATAAAATAAATAAAATAAAGCCATATTAGCACCAGAAGCTTCCAAGCTGCCACAATAGATGGAAACTAATCAAGGAGAGAACAATTAACCTTCAGAAGTTGTGGGTACTTTATTACTGAAGGTTTTTAAGAAGAGACTGGATGGCCACTTGTCTGGAATGGTATAGGGTCTTCTGCTTGAGCAGGGGGTTAGACTAAAAGAGCTCCAAGGTCCCTTCCGGTTCTATTCTGATTGATTGATTGATTGATTGATTGATTATGTTTCTTTCCTTTACCCCTTGTTGAAAAAAAAATCAAGTATTACAAAACAACAAATTTCAATAATCTATTGCTGTAATCCATATACAGATTTACCTTTGCAATGTTTTAAAATATTTTTGGCCATTTTCCATATGTAAAATGCCTATAATTCCTGATGCCTTGATAGAGCCAAAATCCTGAGCATATAATATTATATACATCTTTAATATCCATTAAGGAATGTATAACATGTAGTCAGCAAAACTTTTTCTTACAGCAACTTCATTCTAAGATTAAAGAAGACTAATTTCACAATCTTTAAAGACTGTCTATAGATTTACAGGATCAGGAATTTCAAGCTCACTATTTCAAAAATCTCATCAATAATTAATATCAATTAAACAATTCCATCTGTTTTTATAAAAATGAATTATTGACTTCCAGAGCACAGCTAATTTACTAAACTTGTAACAGATATGGAGATTTGGAAGCAAATTTGGCACCAGAACCAAATAATCTAAGTAACAAATGTTTAAATTGAATAAAGTGCCAAGATCTATAATGTATAAACATTGGTGTTAATTGGGTTATACAAAATTTTGAAAATCTTTTTCAATAAAACTACAGTGGTACCTCAGTACTCATCTTTAATTGGTTCCAGGAGGCACAATGAGTACCAAAAACAATGAGTACCAAACAAAATTTCCTCCTAAGGAATAATATAGTGTGTAACAAGGCAGCCAAACCAACAAGTTCTAAGTTGTGTGTTGAGTACCAAACAAATGATGAGTACCGAGACAAAGTTTTCATGTCAAAATGTGCAGAGTACCAAATTCAGTGAGTTTCAAAGCAGTTGAATATCAAGGTACCACTGAAAATCAGATCAAAATAATAATAGTACGAGTAGCCCTGTATTTCCCAAAACAGATTTACCTGCTATTTTAAAATGAGAATTATTTCATTGTGCAAGCTTTTCATGAATCAAAAAATAATATTCAAAGAGTCAAATTATAGACTCTCTGTTTCAATCAATAGTTGAAACCCCTAAAAAATTAAAATTGAAAGGTAATCTTTCAGATATGGAAAGCTAAATGTAACTTTCCTGAAACAATTGAAACGTATACAGCAGGGGTCAGCAACCTGCAGCTCTGGAGCTGCATGTGGCTCTTTCATCCCTCTGCTAAGGCTCCCTGTTGCTGGTCGACTCCACAATTGATAGGGCTTTTGGTTAGGACAGGTAGAGGAAAAAGGATGCCACGCTAGGAGGAGACTCTTTGGTGGGGGAACCAGCTTCCAGTTGGCAGAGGAAAAAGGACGCTATGCTAGGAGACTCTATGGTGGGGGAACTGAACTTCCGGTCAGCAGAGGAAAAAGGACTCCCCGCTAGGAGGAGACTATGATGGGGGAACCAGACTTCCGCTTGGCTTTAGAATTGAACGGGGGGGGCTTCCGGTTAGGACCTTTGTGGCTCCTTGAGTGTTTAAGGTTGCTGGACCCTGGTGTACAGTAAAAACCTTGAACTCATTTGGAACTTGTGCATTCACTTCAAATAATAAGATGAAGTAGAGTAGAGGGAGGCAACATCTTTATTAACTGCTGTTTTGTTTCAGGTTTTTGTTTTGTTTTTTTCTTGTACGAAAGCATAGCACATTTTGTTTATATTAGTCTTGTTTGGAAGTCATGGTTTTGTTTAGAGTTGTTTGGAAAATAAAAAGCAGCTCTCATATATATAAAGCTGTTGAAACATGACTTTTTTTAAAAAGTGACTCATATGAACTTCTGGATCACATTTATTATTTTCTTCACAGGATGCACTTCTGTAAGTAAGATTGACTCATATCCATTTATTTAATGTTTTTTTTGTTGTTGTTCTGTGGTAATTAGAAATATGAAGCTATAGATCATATTCCAACTTGAAGGGATATGATTATCAACCCTAGGTCTCTGACATATAAAAGAAACTTAACTCTAGTTTGTTGCCAAATAAGGATAGCATAACTGCATTTTGGGATAGACTTTAGAAACTACTAAACATAATTATTTGGAACAATCATCTAGTTTCTAGTGAATGGCAATAATGAGGACTCTTATAAGGAGTCATTGCATTAAAGAAATACTTTACTTTCTTTTCTTTGGCCAAAGAATTCAATTAAAAGAGGTTAATGTTTGAGGGGGAAATCACAAAAGAACAGCGGTTCAATTAAGTATTTGGCTATTAATGTTGTATAATTTTGGCTAGCCAGCACCAAGTTACCTCAGGCAATGCCTTGCCAGAATCTGGTTTGGTCGTCTGCTGAAAGTTTCTTCCTATCACAAGATCCCTGGGACATGGGTAAGGCAGCAGCCTTTCCTTGAAATATTAACAATGGAAATATTGGAAAATCTTGTGAAACCTGCCCCCAAGAACTTTGCATAGCCCCCACTTTGCTACAGTTCCAAAAATAGGTTTAAAATGTTTTATATCAATGTGCTTCCAGTTGATTGACTGTGTACACCCACCTTGGGTTTTAACTTTGCTTTCTATTACTCTTTTTTTGGGGGGGGTTTGGTTTGGTTTGGTTTGGTTTGGTTTTGACACTGTTCTGATTCACCAATTTATTGTTAGTCTTTGGTTTGTTGTTGCTGTCGATGATGATGTACATCTCTCAGAGCCCTTTGAGATTGGGGTAGTTAATACTGGAAAAGTGAATAAATACATTAAACAAACAATATGCTAATTAGGAGCTAAAGGCTAGAAGTTTGATACCCTGAGGTTGGAAACAGGCCCAATGGCAAATATTGAAAAAGTTTCCAGCCTTTTGGAAATGGGAAGTGGAATTTCAGAATGTTGGAATTGATTTGGTTTCCCTAGGACTGTTAATAAATTTCTGGATGCCACTTGATTTGATGAGAACAAAGACAACTAAAAATCAGGCAAAAATGCAGATTCAAATGCATATGTTTCTCTCATGAGCCTTGCAGCTGTCATTGTTGTAGCAAGAAACATTATTTTATGATCTTGAATTTCCTTAGTAAAATCAGGGGGGAACGCAAAGCCAGATTTATTTTCTCCCCATCATTTTTTTTTTTTTAGCATGCTTTGCTATCTTTCATGATAAATCTAGGAAAGTTCACAATAAATAGCCGAAGCTTATAGGCTTTACAATAAGAAGGGACTGGAAGACAAGCCCTCTTAATATCCAACCAATAATGTCCTGGAAGAGACAATCTTTCACATATTATTAGGGCTTCCATAAAGAAATCCAACTGTCTCTCCTCCTCTTGCTCTGGAATTCCAGCCGGCGAAGCAGAGATTTGAAAGACATTACTTCAGCCTGAAGGATTTTATTAGCCTTTGATAATTCAATTATAAATGTTTCAGCAGACTTCCCACAGTCTTCCAACTGAGATATTCTGCTCCCAGCTGCATTCAGTCCAGTACTTTTAGTATGAACAATGACTTCAATAACTTTTATGTCCATTTGCATCTTCATAAAAACAGGAATTGAATCAGCTTTCTTGGGTTGTCATTCGGACATGGCAAAGGATGGTTGGCATTTCTTGGATGTCAAAATAAAACCACAAGTCTCCCTGTGACTTGAAAAAGTATATAATCATCTGATTTTAATAAGTAGCAATCAGACAGTGGTGGTGATGAAGATTCAGAGAGTGTGAGCATGTGCTGAAGCCCCTTGATTGCAAGTCTATCTTAATCATAAGTCAAAACTGCTTATGCTTATCAACACTGGTTGAATTCCATTCATGATCCAGATAATATCACATAATTTGGGCTTCTTCGCTAAAAATGCTTCTTGTATTAGGATACGCTGTAGGCATATGCTTAAAAACACTTCAAATGCACTTCAGTGAAAAGGCAACCCACACGGCATCATTTTTAAGATCATGTATATTTCAAAAAGCATTCTGATCCACGTTCAGTGGTGACAAATCATACATTGTTTATACTTGAAAAGAGCTGAATTGGTACCATGAATTTAAATAAGAATGTCTTTGCTTCATATAATCCAATTAACCCTGATGCACTGGAATGTTTTATAGCTTTAGTCCTTTGTGATTGGCATTGTAACCACAGAGTACCCTGTAAGATCTGCCGGTTCATTTCTTTTTTGCACTTCAATCACAGTTTTCTCTTATTGTCTTATAATTCTTCAGAAACTTTCCTGTGCATTACAGCTGATTTGCTTTAATTGAAGAACTTTTAAAACCGCCAACTCTAATGTTTTTATACCTATCTAAATTGCAAAGACCCTTGGAATTATATATTCAGTACCATTTGCTGCTGGTCATCACTCAGAAAGCATATTATAAGAGCTGGAAAAGAATGAATGAAGGGAATAATATTTTTAAAGGCGGGGGGATGAGTCTAAGCAATTTCTCTATAAGAGCCATGGTGGTGCAGTGGTTAGAATTCAATACTGTAGGCTACTTCTGCTGACTGCCAGCTGCCTGCATTTTGGCAGTTCGAATTTCACCAGGGTCAAAATTGACTCAGCTTTCCATCCTTCCGAAGTGGGCAAAATGAAGACCCAGATTGTTGGAGGCAATATCTGTAAACCGCTTAGCGAGGGCTGTAAAGCACTGTGAAGCAGTATATATGTCTAAGTGCTATTGCTATTGCTATAAGGAAAGATAGCAATGGTTGAAGTACTTCTTCACAACCATAAAGATACAGTTATTTACACCAATGTAATGATGATTGTAAGAAGGGATTAGACAAATTCATGTAGAACAAGGATGTCAGCCACTACAGGTCATCATAACTATTATATATTACTTCTTGCACAAGAAATGGTAGGCATCTGAACTGATATTCCTTAGGAATATGAAGTTGGGAGTTCCCATAAATATCTGGTTGGACTCTTGGGAAACACTTTGATTTGATTTTGGATGGCTATTTTTATGTTCTCGTGTCTTAAGATATATCTTCTGAAACTGTCACATTTATACTTTGCATATCTTTATTACAATGTTGTCTCACTTTTCTATATATTAAAAACTCTGGTATCAGAGATAGCTTCAGCTATGTTAAGGTGGCGGGAAAATAGAGGGGATGCAGTGAGTTTTGAAATGGGCAAGGACTTATTCTAAATTTATATCCTCTGAAATGAAATCTATTGTTTCAAGTGAATTTAGTTGGCATAGTAACTTGCTCTTTATAATGTAAGCAAGCATTTACTAACCAAACACCAAAAAAAAAACAAAAAAACCCCAGTTCCCAACAGTTTGGGAACTTCCAGATAAAAATGTTAGGCATTTTTCAATGTACAAATTAGGCAGCACAAAACCCATTACTAACGGATTTCTTTCAAAAATACATTTGCTTATTTTTGAGCAAGTACTAGTATGGATATCTCTGTTGTGGCTCCATTACCTGAGCCTGTGTCATTGGCAGGAGAGGACTCCGAGAGTGAAGGAGAGGAGTTGGCAAGGCCTCCCTCTCCAGGACCCTCTTCTCTGGCAATGCCTTCGGTATCCGCCGAAGGGCAAGAGATAGGGCCGGGGCCAAGCACATCCACGTAGCCACAGATGGACAGTGATGAGGGTAATGAGTCTTGGCTGGATCCATGCCAGCATCGCAGAGATAAGCACACGCAACAGAAGAAAAGGCGTGCCCGAGATTAGGCTGAGTCACTGGACCACACCCCACAGGATATAAAAGGGAGTGTGGTGGCCAGTCAAACCTTGTGATGAACAAAGCTGAAAGCTTCCACGCCATTCTGCATTGCCGGACTTTTTGCTATAGACTTTGCTGGATTATCTCTGGACTTGATTGACTCCGTAATTATTGAGCTGTTTCTTTTGATGTACCAGGAGTGGGGAGAAGTTATCTCTCTTCTTCGTAAATAATAAACTCTTGGCAGGCAGCCACTAGGTTGTTGCCAAGTTCCGTTATCATAAGGAAAAGGATTTTGCTGGCTGGTTTGGTCTTTAACTCTTGAACGTCTGTTGGTGTGTGTGCATGTGGTTGGAGACAGAACAATCTCCAGGAATATATTCATTAAGAGGAAGCTGAGCAGCAAACTGTGGCAGGACAATTTCTGGTCAGATATGAAAACATACTGTTGTTTGCCCAGAATTTGATTGATTAAACTGATTGCTCACTTTGATCAAGTCAATGAGAGGAAGAATGGAGGCAAAAGACCTATGTCAATAACTACAGAAGTTGAATCTTCTGATTCCTGCTCAATTCTGCAAAGCTGTCAACACAGTTTCAAAATTAAGGGTTTGGAGGGTTTCTTTTCTATCGCCAATATGATAGTTTTACTTAGGTATTCATTACCCATACTGTTCCCTCAATAGGTCTTTATTTGACACAGATGTGAACATGTTTGTTCACAGCCTATACTTAGTGTGGGTAAAGTGATGACAATAGCACACAACTGATGGAACTCTGAAAGCCATTTTCCGTGTTTGTTTCACTATGGCAATTTTCTCTTCTTTCTCATGTCCATAGTGTTGGGAACTTTTATAAATTGTTTCTGTTCTCCATTAGATCCATCCCTATCATTACTGTAAAGTTTTGCAAATGGTATAAGTTTCTCTGAATCACGAAAATAAAACTCATGTAATTTGCTGCCATTACCACCTTGCACATTTTAATATATTATTTTTCAACATGAGCTGGCAAGTAATTCTGATTTTGCATATCCCTTAGAATTTCATGAGGGTCTTAGGACAAGCACTGGTTTAAGTCTATTGATGTTATAGTCACAAATAAGAAGCAATAGTTTCACTTTAAAATCATGGTGCGGGTTTAGAAGTATAAATCTTATTGTATCAAAAACAAGAATAACATAGTATTGAAGTTTTGAAATACATCATATTGTATTTTCTTTAGTTTGCATTTTATTTCTTCTACAGTAATCTTTATATCAGTTTTAATTTTGTTAAAATTCTCATAATCCTTCAACTCTTGCAGTTTATCAAAGAAGAAATGGTGTAGGGTTTCCTGCCTAAGCAGAGGGCTGGACTAGAAGACCTCCAAGCAGTGGTGAAATCTGAACCAGTTTGCTACTAGATTGTTGGCCGTGCATGCGCAGTGTGCACGCATACACAGCACACACCAAGGGAAGGCTTGAGAAGGTAAATAGAACAGCGGGGGAGATGAGCTGTGCCGTGCGATTTAGCTTCGCTAGAAAGCAGGATTTCCTGCTTTCTAGAAAAGCTAAACCATGCGGCACAGCTGATCCTTCCCCCTTGTTGTTCTACTTACCTTCCCAAGTCTCCTTTTGGTATGTGCTGCGCGTGCGCATGCGCAGAATGCACCAAAAGGAGGCTTGGGAAGGTAAGTAGAATAATGGTGGGTATCAGTTGTGCCGCACGGTTTAGCTTTTCCTGCTTTCTAGCAAAGCTAAACCGTGCGGCACAGCTGATTGTCAGAAATACCGGGGTTTTTTTAACTACCAGTTCGACTGAACCGGAGCAAACTGGTAGCACTTCACCCTTGCCTCCAAGGTCCCTTTCAACTCTGTTATTCTATTCTATTCTATTCTATTCTATTCTATTCTATTCTATTCTATTCTATTCTATTCTATTCCATTCCATTCCATTCCATTCCATTCCATTCCATTCCATTCCATTCCATTCCATTCTAATTAATTAAAGCAGCTTGAACCATATCACAAATCAACTTCTGCAAGTTCAGGAAGATTCAAAATACAAAACAGAAGTCTATATATTTTTAATAGCATGTGCCGCTGCACATACTGCAGAATTTGATTCATTGTTGGTTATATTCAGAAGCAGTAAAATCAATGAAAGTGTTGATTTAACAGCTAAACATAATGCGATCTGACATACCCGGGGAGTGCCTGACAATTTTTTCAATTCAATAATTCTGCTCCCAGTTTCTTTTTACAATTCAATGAAATGCAATGAATGCATCATCACACAAACACAGTATCGAAGCAGACTAAGGAAATGGACAACCTCTCTGTTTTTTTAGACTTTGAAGAATGTTAGCAACTCTACAAAGCTATTGACAATGTTAGTGTTAATAGTATAACTTAATAGTGTAAATAGTGATTGTGACAATGAACAGGTAGCTTTAGGTAGCTCTTTCACAAACTGTGCACACCATTTAGTGCTCCAGTGATTATATTGGCACCACCATAGGTTTGCACTATGTCGTTTTATATCTATGCTGAAACAAACCAAGGTGCTCTTTACAAAACTCACTCAAGCAGCATCCAGTGAATTACACAGATGAAAACCCATAAATCTTTCAAATATATTACCTCTGCAGCAATTACAGAGGGCCACAAAGTGTGTTCTTATGTGTTCTTTGATTCATCAGCTGTATAATAATGTAAAGGTTCCCCTCGCACATATGTGCTAGTCGTTCCCGACTCTAAGAGCCAGCGCTGTCCAAAGACATCTCCGTGGTCATGTGGCTGGCATGACTAAATGCCAAAGGTGCACAGAACGCTGATACCTTCCCACCAAAGGTGGTCCCTATTTTTCTACTTGCATTTTTTACATACTTTCGAACTGCTAGGTTGGCAGAAGCTGGGAAAAGTAACAGGAGCTCACCCTGTTACGTGGCACTAGGGATTCGAACTGCTGAACTGCCAACCTTTTGATCGACAAGCTCAGCGTCTTAGCCACTGAGCCACCGCATCCCTGTATAATAAGCAGAATAAAATAAAGTAGTTACTTTGAACTTCATATGAGTGGGTCTGGTTGCTTGAAACTTGAACTAAAATAATAATGTGCCAAAGACTATGAAAAAGATCTTAATATCATTGATGGAAAAAAAGAACTAAGAATTTGGCCATAAACTTTCATAATAATAAATTGTCCAAAAACATCTAGATCCTGCCTTAAATGTTTTCATACCAATAGTCCATGGCAGGATTGATGTAAATTAAATTAGGTCCAACACTTTTAGGTTATAAAATAGTTGACAAAAGAAGCTGTGTGTGTAAGTTGGGAAAAGTTTTTTTTTGTATTTGTAAAATTTGTAAGGGTTATATATTCTCCTAAGGCCATTTGCATCTTTCCAATGCAATGGTAACAAACAAAGCAAAATATAGCCTCTTCCAAATATAAACTCTATTCCAATCAATGTATTCATATCTGGCTGTATACGTTTTGTTTTAATCTTTTCCTATACAATGTCATTTGGCTCAGGAAGCTTACTTACTAAAAGTATACACGCTTCAATCAGTAACCAACATGTGGTAACCCGTGATCATTTCCCTCATCCCATTCATCCTCATAAACTCCAGGTACTTTATAATTCCTCTATTCTACGCAGCTTCCACTGGACCTTACTCATGAGTCTCTAAAAACTCGTTTGAGTTTCTGCTTGCTTTGGAGGAGAGTATTAGTACAGTTTGAGTGTTATTTCTTCTACCCAAGAACTTCTAAACATTCCTTTTAGTTTTTGCTTGGGGTTTGTTTGTTTGTTTAGCTTGCCTGGTTGGGGTTTTGGCTGGGTTTATGAAATACTGGTGACAATCAGCATTTTTCCTTAGACAGCATGCTAGAGCAGAAATTAGAGTAAAATCCCTGGGACATTATGTAACTTTATCCTAGACTGGTCCTGTAGGGTTGCAACAGAAGAATGAGAACTAGACAGCTAAGACCTTAGCACAGAAAGAGCTACATTGGGACTGCACATTTCTGCCAACTCTCCCAACTGCCAGGGAATGCCATTTATGCAGGACAATCAGTTTCATGACTATGACCTTCAAGAGATTATGGTAGTGTCCTCTGCTTCCATTCACAAAAAAGAATCTGCTAACAATGACCGAGTATGAATGTCTTTCTCTTTAAGGAAGCGATCCAAAGGTGGGTTCTACTTACCTTTACTACCAGTTCGCAACGGGAGCGTGTGCGCTTCTGCAAATGCGCAGATCGTCAATTATGACATCTGGGTGGGTGGGCGGAGCCTCCCGCCACTTTTACTACCGGTTCTAAAGAACTGAACAGAACCGGGAGCAACCCACCACTGAAGCGATCCAACCAGACTAAAGTGTAACTGAGAGGGCATTAGTCCTCCTGTTCCCATTCCCCCAGCAACACTATTAATTGGAAAACTAAAACACGAATATCCTGCTTTATTATTACTTTGTTTATAACTCCACCATCAGGGGAAAAAATAGAAACAGTTCTATAATGAGAAAATAACCTACATACATTGTAACAATTAATATAACCTAAACATAGTAAAACTACAAAGGAAAAAGCTAATTAAAAAGAAAACAAAATTTAAGATCCATAAATATCCATTAAGTATTGAAATAGAACTAATGTAATCCTTACACTGTAATGAAATCCAGACCATATGGAAACATATTGCTTTATCTTCTCTTTTTTGGAACATAAAGACTTTTCAGAAATAGTCTCATATCCTGGATCCATTTCTTTTTATTTGTTTATTATCTTCTTTGATGAGATCCAGCCTTGGTAGACCTCAATCAAGACATAAAATGATATATTCCATATTTCACCAAATAATTCAATATCACAATTGCACCCTTAACTATTACATTTCTTTCCAAAGTCATGTTAATATATGCTCTGATTTGAAATCAAATTGGGCAAAACCAATCATGTGAATTAGATTCCCCAATTTTTTTCCCCCAATGCCAGCACACACAAAAATCAGATATGCAGCCTTTTAAAACATTCTTCGGATGGGGGAATCAATAGATGTCTAATAATGAATCTTTCTCATGAATTAATTTCATTCTTAAGTATATGTTTTATATTTCTAAAAATATGGATCCACTGATTTTCAATTGGGTATTCTAATTCTTCGTTCCACAGTTCGACTATAATAATTAATGTCAATCATTCTATTTTTTAACTTCCTTGTAGAACTAAATGGTTGACTTTTTAAATCATTCCATCTTTTAAAGTAGGGAGTGATCTCAAAGACATCTGGGCTATACTGTTTAGTCATATCAGAGCATGCATATGAAGAAAAAGTTGTTTTATCCCAAGTCAGATTATTTCCTGTTTGCTTCAATATTGTTTGTTCTGACGCTGAAGAACTCCAGTACTAAAGAAAAGGGAAGTTATTTTTCATTGCCTACAATTCTTTTTCTTTTCTCTGCTGGAAATGCCATAGTCCCAACCACCAGTGATGCCAAAACAAAGCAGAATCATGGCAACTAAGAACAGGTTCACCAAATCTAATTATCCCTCCAAGTGAATCATGTCAACTTGTTTTAGAGACAGTTCCACATAGCAAAAGTAAGATCTCTGTACTCTTCTTCTGGCTGTAAGGCTGCAATAAAAATAAAGATGAAAGTCCTAAGTAGTCCCAGATGCACTTGAAAGTACCCAGGAGCATTTTTTTTACTATTCTGGAATCAGTTCTGTAACACACTCATTCTTAACAATCAATTCTAAGCAGCTGAACTATAAGTCCTTTAACTAAAAAGAACCTTTGTGCAAAAGTACTTTATTTTCAGATGCATTATTTGGGGGGAAAGTTGATTGCGCCAACATATTTTAAATCTAAAAAGAAGCTCTACAAAGAGATAGGTTGCAAGATTCTGAATTCATTACTATTGCCTTCCAAAACCCTTCTTTGTGGTACTTGAAAATCAAATGTTTGGGATAACTGGTTTTTATATAAAACCGGAGAACATGCTAAACAGTAAGTGCTCTTCTTAAAAATCTGTGTATTGATATACTCAGAATGATGAATCACAGACATTGACTTTAGAAATAAATACCCATGAACAATTGTAGGAGAAGAGGATGTGGAGTCAAGAGGGGACTCAGCCTAGAATCATTATGTGTCCACAAACACTCCAGTTCCAACCCCTCTTGAATTGCATTGACTCTTATCTAGCACTAATTTAGTACTGACTGTTAGTTGACCAGATTCTAATGTATAGGCTTGAGCAATAAATCTTAATTAGAGCTTAATGTATGGTCTTGATTCTTTGTGCTGGACAACAATAGCAGGACAAAGTTTGGGTCTAATTAACATAACCAGCCTCTTTATGCTCATCTTCACACCTTCCAAATGCCCTGGTATGAAAGGAAATGAATCAAGCTGAAGATATGTGGAAGAGTTTTCTCTCAGAAAAAGCAATATTTCAGTTTAGTCATCTAACAGAACTCAAATAAGGCTCATGGGTGCAATGCAGTTTTCTCTAAATAAAATGTTTTGCTTTTAACACTTCTGTTGTTGCTGGAAGGGGAAAAATCTGTTGTGTGCTAAGTGGTGTTGGTGTCATTTGGAACACCTGTAGATAATCCACTGATTTATAAACAATGTTACCTATTTTCTAAAAAATCATGTGGGATTTATCATTTTACTTTCTGAAGTAGCAGATGGGAAAAAGAAGGTATTTCCCCAGGAGACACATCATTAGGAACAGCAATAACTAAGCAACGCAATTAAAAGTTCTGTATTTCTAAAGGAGAAAAAAAAGATCTTAAAAACAGATTAAGATGGGGATTTGAAAATAATCATTTTTTAACTTATTCATTCTTATTTCACACAACGTAAATTGAAAGAGAATATTGTAGCATTAAAAATAAAGTCTGTCTCTTCTGTTGAAAGTCTCATTTGTCTCTCCCACCTCAGTAGACATAAAGAGAAGTGAATGCAGTTTGGAGATGACCATTAATTTATTTTATAACAACACAAAACTACCTCACACATATGGCACAATATAATATTTGCTAATATACAAGGGTATGGTCACCAATTACAGATTATAACACTGTTCAGCAATTTCTTCCCAGCAAAAACACATCTAGATGCTCTCCAGGGTGTTCTTGTCTGATAGTCTTGCTCAGTTTTCATTTTTGATGTACAAATAAAACAATGGCACTTTGAGGATGAAAAAAAAACCTGTCAGTCATGGCGCTACGGAATTATTGTTATAATTACTGCTATCTAAGAGGGCGACATTTTATCTCCTTTCATGCTATTTGCTTCTAATGACAATGAACTAAACTTCACTAAAATTATATACATACAAATATCTATAATCAGCCTGAATCATTCTATTGTAATATGAAGGCCTGTTCATTGACATTTACAGACTACAGTTTACCATGGAGACTGAGAGACAGATGTTTTTGACTTGACAGTCAAGGTCTGGGATAGAAGTGACTGGCACCAAGTCACCCTGACAGCTTTCATGTGTAAGGGAGGATTACAATTTATAATCTCCCTGGTTTTAGTCCAGAACCTAACCACTGCACCACATTGTCATATATATAGTAGAAGTCATATTTCTACTTTGCACATAGGATCAATGAAGATTAATTTTGTAGGCCTGCCAAGAAAGTATTTGCACCAAATTAGCCTGATAAATATTATACTATTTAATTCATACTGTATATTCATTTTGAAGAAGCATGGCTTCCACTTCTATCTTGAGTATACCCATATCTTGTAATGCCTGCAAACCATCTGCCTTTAAATATGAAACAATGTGAAAGGTTGCTGGAGTTTTCTTTTGTCGCCATTCATTTTGACAACTACGTCTAGACAAAACTTGCAAATGCAAAATCAGCCAGACTTCCTGCACATTTGGATGCCACTTTTAGAATTACTGAGAGGCTCCATCTGTTCATGTTTCAGTTTGTGTCTGCTGAGGCACGGACGCCTTCCTGTGTGTCAATCAGAAGCGATGAACTACACACAAAACTTGCTATTTCCTAGCAATTAGTTAAAAATCAGGGGGGACTATCATCTGAATTAATTATGAAGCTGTTAGTTGCTTAATAAAAAAAAAATTGGTAGCAAGTGTCCTTGCTAATGGAGGTCCAACCATATAAAACATGGAATATATCATAAACAGGGTGAAAAATGAGAGACAGAAAACTGCAGTTAATATTTCTTCTTTAGAGGGACCTGGAATGGTTAAAATAAGAATGAGATTACAAATTCTAACAATTGTATTCTGGATACATTTTGGCATGCCCACATATAAACTAAAAAGAGCAATGATACATAAAATCCTGAGATTTCCTTGGAGACTTCAAATTTATTCATTCTGACAAAGCTTGTGGTTTTATAAGGATATAGATTCTTATCTGGATTTAGGTCATTTTTTAATGATATGACTAGGTTTTCTATATTAACATTTGGGGAAATATTCCTAATTATATTTCATCTGCAATAAAATAGTCTCTGAAAGACTGACTGCTATGTAATCTCTACCTCAGTGGTGGGTTGCTCCCGGTTCTGTCTGGTTCTTTAGAACCGGTAGTAAAAGTGGCAGGAGGCTCCACCCACCCACCCGGATGTCATAATTGACGATCTGCGCATGCGCAGAAGCGCTCGCGTGTCCTCCCATTGCAAACTGGTAGTAACCCACCCCTGCTCTACCTTTACTATTCTGTTTGCTCTGAACAGCTTTCGAGTCTTGTCTTTGAGGAGAGTTCTCCAACAAGAAACTGCCAGTTTTTATCCTTGGAGATCTTATTTTCTGTGCTACTAGCTTGGTCAGCAGTTAAATAATGTACCCAAAAATTATACTGCCACCCTATTTCTTTGCACCCACAGAACATTTTTAGAAGTGCATAAGTGTGTAAAAAAGTAGGAACAGGAAAAGTGAAATTTTTTTCCTGTTATATCTGCACCTGAGAGTTTTCTACTAGATTGGAGCCAATAGTGAGTTTCAATTTAGTTTGCTAACGTTTTGCTCGTGTGCATGCATGCACTCGTGCACGCAACGCTTCTGCACATGCACAGAAGTGTCCGGGTGGGAGACAGAGCCTCCCACCGCCAATTGGAACCAATTCTGATTCTACCTGATCATACAATCTCAGGCTATTTGGGTCCCTGATTTGATTTTTTTTTTCCTTGACTCATGCCAGATTATCTGAGATCAGGTCAAAGCTGCTGGCTTTTTTATAGAACCCATTGGATCTGTGAGCAACCTGGTTTCCTGTTGGTGGGAATTCTTGCCCAGTTCATAGACTCAAGGCAAAATATCTTCCCTTGCTACAGAGCTACAGGAAGTTTAGCAGGTCTGCTCATTCCAAGCATTTTCATGATGATTGCAGCTCCTGGTTGCAAGAGGTGCCAGCATACTGTTATTAAAACATCACTCTTCAAAATGAATTTCATATAAAAGGGAGCAAAGGAAGCTTTGCAAACAACTTCCATTGTCAATTGTGAGATTTTTCAACAAACAACAAAGCCATACAATATGTAGTAAAAACTGGATGGACTCCCTCACACTTTCTTCCAGTCCCTTCGTCCCTAAATGAAAGTGAGATGATTTACATTTCTTCATAGGTCACTGTAAAGAAACATAAATCCTTCCACCTTGATTGGTTGTTTGTTTGTTGATTTCTCATTCCCATCTTGATAAACTAGAGAAAACTCTTGGTATTTCTTACCTTTTTCTGAAAATATTGAAAGTGACAAGATGAGATGATTACTGATAAGTATCAAGCTAACTTCTTAGGAATTGGAGAGTGGAAGCAGAATGCAAACAGCATTCCCTCTCCTTCTTACAAATCATCTCTCTAGAAGTCTACAGCTCCCTTGATTGTTTACCCTCCAATTAAAGCTCAAGGAAGACAGAGGAGAAAATTCCTCCAATGGACCTTTTTCATGTCAGGAACTATGAGCTTTTAAAGAATGATGGGGAAGGAAATTCAGCTGCCTTGCAACAATGAAGTAATCCCAAGGTCACAATCAAAAGTAACTCAGATTCACGTTAAAGGCCTCTGGCAATAAGAATCAAAAGAGAAGCATCTTTCATAGAGGAAGAAAATAGCCAGGAAACTGCAGGACAATTTTCAGCAGTTATAAATAGGAGGTGGTATTGTGTATGTGTGTCAAAGAGCATGTAGAGAATTGGTTTTTTTTTAAAAAAAAAAAAAAAAGCAATATTTCTTTTGATTCTTGGTCACTCAAGAACACTTAGAAAGCCACATGGAAGCCAAATGGGAGAGTTGTCAAATGCATAATTTGTATGCTGTTGATAGATTTTACAGTTATTTTGAGAGACAGAGTTTGACTTTCTATCATTACTTCTTTTTTTAGATGTACACTTTTTTAGATCCCCATTAGTGAACCAAATTTACATACCACTAAAGCTAAGGTGAGAAAAATAATCACTTTTACTTATTTTTATTTTGCATCTAAATTGTTGATTTAAGACAAAATGACTAGGCTTTATGCTAGTTTCATATGGCTAATTGGCTCGTCAACTTTTCTTTGAAGCATGTCACCGAATTTGCCCTGTGAGAAACCTGGCTGTGATGATTTCCAACAGAGAACTCTGTTAGTCGCTTACAGAAAAAACAATAAGCCTACTTCCAGATGAATTCATGAATGCATTAAAATATAATTAGAAAATATAATAACGCAGGAAACATGTTAATTTTGCAGGTGCCATATGATTCTTCATTGCCAATAATAGCCAAGAAAAGCTTCTTCAAAAGCTTTCCAAAGCACAGCTCTGCCCTTGGGGAGTGGATCCTCCTTAGCACCACATTCTCATTTCATGTTGAATCAAGACTTTATATGAATTCCTATTTAATCTTGAATCAAGAATTTATTTGAATTCTTCAGGGGTAGTATTGCCTAACCAGCTCAGGCAAGCTGGAACGATGGGCTGAACATCCGTCTGAAAGTTGATTTCTGGCACATTTGGAAAGTTCTAGTTTAGGGAAGGCTAGGCTAGCAACTATCCATTACAAAAAGGCATGAAAAATAGTTCAATCAGCTATGACATACCTGCTACATATATCTATTTATTTATTTATTTTGCCAGCTGAAAACCAGTGTGGCTGTATTTATTTTCAATAATATAATATGCTACACACAGAAAGGTATAGATCTGTGTTAAGTACATGACAAAGATTATATCCACATTAACAGTGCCATCAAGATACCAATTATTCAATTACTACATCTCTGTCTTGGCGAGTTTATGTTTGAATGAATGTGTGGGCATCCCACCAATACAAATGACATTTATTTATTTATTTTATTTATTTATTGGTTCGATTTATATGCCGCCTTTCTCCAGAGACTCAGGGCAGCTTACAATGCGTTAAGCAATAGCCTTCATACTTTTGTATCTACCTGATTAGTAGGGCTTTCAGCCCTCCCAAGCGGTGTTCTTTTTTTTTTTTTATACAAAGTCAGCTTATTGCCCCCACAAACCAGGTCCTCATTTTACCTACCTCGAAAGGATGGAAGGCTGAGTCAACCTTGAGCCTGGTGAGATTTGAACTTGCAGTAATTGCAGGCAGCTGGTGTTATTTAACAGCACTTTAGTCTGCTGCGCCACCAAGGCTCTTTTAATTGATGGAAGGATGGATGGATGGATGGATGGATGGATTTCCCACATTTATTATTTATTTAATAACTCAAGTTTAATAACTCAAGGTAGTGAACATATCTAATTCTCTTTTTTCCCTACAACAACAAAACCTTCAAGGTAAGGAGTGGGCTGACAAAGAGTGACTGGCTATAGTTCGAAATAATGGAAATCTTCATTGTAGGTAAACTTGAATTTGGGCTGACATTTCAAGGGATGCATTAGAAATCTGTAGAGTGGCATATAATTTCTTGCATTCTTAAACTTACTTTGTCACTGTAGTGTACTGTGCAAAATAAACTTGACCTTGAATACTACAGCCAGTAAAATTCAATTTATACATCTCCTGCTATATCATATTAACTAGGAAGGTCGATTGTGGGGAAGATCATCACATCTGATTTCCAATATATACAATCTGTTAGCCGGGAAAGCCCAGGTTGCAATTATAGTATATCTAACATCACACCATTATATCCTCACAACATAATTATATTGCTGGATCCTACTGCAGAATTCCTCTTGAGTACTTTATTTATTTATTTTATTAAATGTTTATGCCACCCATCTCCTCTATATGGCAACTCTGGGCAGTTTATAGATTATAAAAAGACAAATAGAAAAATAATTGAAATATTAAAACTATACATGTTAAAATTTTAAAACTATATGAGAACCAAGACTAAGAGATGGATGGCCCAGGGATGATGTCTTCTTATCCCACCAACCACCTCCCACAATGACAGTGCCACTCACGGCCCTAAGCCAATCAACAAAACCAAGATTTTACCTGCGACTTCTGAGAAAACAACAACTGAATAAAAAACTGCTGGTGGCCTTCTACCCCTGCACCATAAAGAGTATTTTAACTTACTGCATCTGTGTATGGTTTGTCAATTGCACAGTGGCAGATAGGACAGCACTCCGGAGGGTCAACGTCATTAACCAGAAGATCATTGGTTGCTCTCTCCCCTCCTTGGAAGAGCTTTATAGCTCCCACTGCCTTAAGAAAGTTCAAAACATTCTTAAAGATCCATCTCATCCTGGGCACCTTTTTTTTTTTAACTATTACCATCTGGCAGACGGTACAGGATAATAAAACCAAGGACAAATAGGCTGAAAAACAGGTTCTATCCCAGGGCAATAACCATATTGAATTCTACAGTATAGTGCAATATTGGGTTTTCAATTTCAGTTACATAGAATGTAAAGGATGTGTGTTTGTGTTTTTATTTTTATAGTTATAATGTACACTGAAGACGGCATTTAGTTTTGTTGTACCATTTGCAGTGACAATAAACTAAACTAAACTAATTTAAAAAGTGTGAGAACAGTTCTCACTTCCGCCTATCATATCTTTGTGTTTAAAGGTCTTGAGAATGCAGTTTCCAATTTAATCTACCCCACTGTATAAATCCATAGTGATGGAAAAAGTCTTATCCAAGAGTGATCTATATCTGAATGCCCTCAATCAAAGCATATATCCAACCAATATTTCATCATTTTCCTTTTCAATATAAAAACAAATAACCAAGTAATGCAGAAAGACAAAACAATGGAAGGAAATGAAGAATAAATGTCATATTTACTACAGGCCACAGCTCACCTAATAGAATCAGTCGGAGTTTTATATATTGGCATCCCAAGGTAACAAAGTACAGGTAGTCATTGACTTACGGCAATTCATTTAGTGACCGTTCAAAGTTACAACAGCATTGGAAAAAAGTGACACATGACTGTTTTTCACCGATACAACTATTGTGGCATCCCGCATGGTCATGTCATCAAAGTTCAGATGCTTGGTAACTGACTCATATTTATGACAGTTGCAGTGTCCCGGGGCCATTTGATCACCTTTTGTAACCTTCTGACAAATCAAAGTGAATGAGGAAGCCAGATTCACTTAACAACAATATTACTAAATCAGCTGCAGTGATTCACTTAACAACTGTGACAAGCAAGGTCGTAAAATGGGACAAAACTCATTTAACAAATGTCTCGCTTAACAAGATATATATGCTTGATTTTACACCGGTCCTAAGTAGAATGTCTTGTCTTTCCTTTTCCACTTGGGAATAAAACTAAAAGAAATTCGTAAGGCGAGTCCTATCATATCAGGGTTCAACTGAAGCCTTCTATTTGTTTGCAGGAAAGGAACTTCCTGTTGCACTTTTCTTTCAAAATACTTCAGCAAAACTGTATAGGTACTTTAAGTCTTCTTCATACGGATCAGCTAATCCTTTACCCATGGTGTATGCTCACAGTTATTTCAGGAAAGTTAAATAGATTTCTGGGTATATTTACAATTGCCACAAACCATAGCAACAGCTAATGAGTGAGCCTACTAATTCAAGCTGTTGTAAAGCAGCCATGTGTCCTTATGGCAGCATGACATTTTCCTTCTCCCTTGACACATCAAGAAAGTTCTTAACATTCAGCTTGTGTTACTCTGCTCTAAGAGGAAAAATCTGCCAAGGAGTCAAACCAAAAAATGTAAATACCCATTGTACAATAATTCTATGCTTCGTTGCCTTTAGTATTTTAATTCTGCATGTGGGAGAGCAGTATGGTGAAGTTAAATATTGTACATCGACAGATTTGGCACATTCCAGTTGTGATGAATATGTAAAAACAATATCAAAATTGTTTCAAATCAGAGAAGCAATCCAAGACCACATGTGCTGTCTGGAAAAAAAAATTAAGTGCAATCCAAACCACTCTAAAACGGGCACCAAATTGTAATGTGACAGAAGAGGGGAATTGTATTTAATTTATTTAATTGAAATCAGACTTCATTTTTGGTCGGGGCAACACTCATTTCTTTCTCCTGGACCTCCTATCAAGTCCATTCCTTAGTGCAGCATTCAAAGACAAGAGGTGTCTCCTTAAGACAGAGGTGGGCAACTATGGCCCTTTTATGACTTGTGGACTTCAATTCCTAGAATTCCTGAGCTAACATGGCTGGCTCAGGAATTCTGGGAGTTGAAGTCCACAAGTCATAAAAGGACCATAGTTGCCCACCCCTGCCCTAAGATCATGCCCCAAAGTTGGGCCTCTGTATTTTAAACAAATCCATAAAATCAGAGATGGACTCTTCCAAATACCTGCTAAGAGCAGCTGGCATGTTTTCAGCAATCAGGCTGAGAGCTCATGAGAGACAACATCACTGGCTTTAATTCAGATAGGAAATATCAGTGCTCCTATTGGTCACTATTATGGAGCTGCCCATATGCCCATTCCTCTCCTGTCAATGGTCACTTTCTCCTCAGTCATTTTCAGCATGTTTGAAACTGAGTGGAAGGACATGGCTGATGAAAACCTGAATCCCAGTGCTTTTTTGAGGCAGGTGTTAGGAATTAGATTGGTTCTTTTTCTCTGATAAGTAGTTTTCTGAAACACTGGGTCATCATTTCCTTCTGGCATGGGGCAATTGTTTTACAGGTGTATATAAGTTTAGGAAAAAGGATACTTGGTCAGAAAAAAAATAGTGAAAGTCTGAAGTCTGGGCCCATTAGTGGAATGATTATTCTTATTCTTATTCTTATTCTTATTCTTATTCTTATTCTTATTCTAACTATAACTATAACTATAACTATAACTTAACTATAACTAAACTATAACTATAACTATAGCTATTCCTCCTCCTCCTCCTCCTCCTCCTTCTTCCTCTTTTTCCCCCTCCGCCTCCAACTTCTCTTCTGAAACTCACAAGAATTCTGCTAATCTCTCCTTCTATTGGAAGTGACAGAAAGAAACATAAGTTTAAGTTTAAGTTTATTTTATTTGTCAAGCATATATAAGATAACAGGTAAAAGTATAAACATAATTTGAATACATGAAAAGAGTAAGTAAAAAGGAATATTAGGACAGGGACGGTAGGCACACTGGTGCACTTATGCACACCCCTTACAGACCTCTTAGGAATGGGGTGAGGTCAACAGTAGACAGTTTAAGGTTAAAGTTTTGAAATCTGAACAGTTGTTTCTTAATATGGCTTTATTTCCAGCACAGAAAACAAGCAATTTAAGATTGCTCTGCAGCAGAACCACTGTTTCTTATCAGCCCCATCCAGGATGATTAAAAACACCCAACTACAGAAGGTGGAGTCTAACATATATAGAGGGAATGAGATTGCTGACTCCTTCACCTGTTATTGGGCAGCAGTTTTCCAGTCTATAATTGTACTATTATGATATATTGAGACAGAGGACAAATTTCAAAGGAAAGAACAGTGGTAATATGAAGATAGCAAAGATAAGAGAAAAGAATGGAACTCATTTGGAATAAATTGCATACTTCTAGAGCAGTGTTTCCCAAACTTTTGACATATGTGTACCCCTTCTTTAATTTTCGTAACGCTGAGTATCCCTCATAAAAAACATATGCTTTAATAAAAATCAAAATATATTTATTTTTTCTTTTTTTGGTACATACACAAAATAAACGAAAGTTATATTATAAAGAACATTTATTTGATTCAATGAGAAGGATGAAATTGTTTATGTTGAGATGACAGATCATCATAATTTGGTTCCCTGGTTGTTAATTTTAATCTGAGATGCGGTTCCACGTCCAATAGTCTGTTCCTTTTTTTCGACTTAATGTCTACAAATGCAAAAAAAGCAACTTCGCATAAATATGAAGTTGGAAAAGGCAAGATGTATTTCAGAACTTTTTCTGTTAAAACCGGATACACATGTTGCATTTGTAACCAGAATGATGTTAAAGTACACTCCTTATGTTTATTTCTCAAGAATCCGTCTGAAGCTAACTCCAACAATTGTTCTTCTTCCGCATGCGACAAACCTTCTGGCATGGATGTTGTGTTAATGTTGAACGGATATCTTATCCATTCAATATTTTTGTTTAAATCAGGGAAATAGTTTTTCAAGCCAACTTGCAAACTCTCCAAATGCTGTATTATGCATTTCAGAGTATCAGCCTCAATTTTAGTAGCCGAACTTGTTATAAACTCATGAAGAGAGAGAAACGAGTCTACTTCTCCATTACCAACTCTCCTTTGCCATAAATTTAGTTTTGCGATGGTAGCGTTCACTTTATCTTGAACGTGAAACAATGAAATTTCTTTGCCTTGTAACGATAAGTTGAGGCAATTTAAAACAGAGAATATATCTGCTAAGTATGCTAGTTTACAAAGCCATTTCCAGTCATGTAAACAATTTCTCAACTCAAATCTATCATTAAGAAAGCATTGAAGTTCATGTCTAAGTTCGAACAATCGGTTTAGAATTTTTCCCCGAGATAGCCAACGAACATCGGTATGAAAAAGCAGCTGGGTATGACTACTTCCCATTTCTTCAAATATTTGCAAAAAAAGTCATGCATTCAAAGGACGGCTTTTAATGTAGTTAATGATTTTCACGCTTTCATCCAGAACTTTCTGTAGATCAGCGGGCATCTTACGTGTTGCCAAAGCCTCTCTGTGTATGCAACAATGTGTGGATATGACATTTGGAGCAACATTTTGAATTCTTGCAACGAGTCCTTTATTAATTCCAACCATACTTTTTGCTCCGTCTGTGCTTATTCCAACATATCTATTCCAATCAATTTTGTTCTCTTGCATAAATGTATTCATAACATTAAAGATATCTTCTCCTGTTGTGTGACCTAATAAAGGCTGGAAAAATAAAAAGTCGTCATGAATTTCTTGATTTTTTTCGTATCTAACAAACGCCATAAGATTTGCAAAATTCGCAATGTCAGTGGACTCATCAACTTGCAATGCATAATAATGAGAAATATCAGATAATAACATCTGTTTTACATTATTAGACATATCAATGATTCGTCGATGAACTGTATTATTTGAGAGAGGAACGCGGTCAAAAGTTTGTTTCGCTCTATCTCCTATCATTACTTCTGCCATTATCTTGGCTGCAGGCTTGATTAAAATTCCGCCAATGGTTTCCACTGCACTACATTTGGCAATTACAAGCGACACGTGATACGAAGCTTCTAGTATTTTTTTATTGTCACCTCCCGTCAAACCCCGCATTACTTTTCGAGACTGATTTAAACCCTTAAGTTTATTTTCAAAAAAATCTATGGGTTTATCTTTGTACTGATTATGGTTTGTCTCAAAATGGCGCTTTAAGTTGGATGGTTTCATGCTTTCATTTGTTAGATTTTCAAAACAAATGACGCAAAGTGGAATAGGCTCATTTTCATCTCCAGTCCATGAGAATCCAAATTTAAGATATTCTTTGTCGTACTTGCGAGTTTTCCTTTCTTTTTTCTTAACAGGTTCTTTCAAAATTGAAATTGATTCGTAGTTAATTTCATTATTTCCTGTTCATTGATTGCTACTACAATCATTACTTTTTTTCGGTTTAGTAGTTCCAGATTTCAACCAGCGATCCATAATCTCTGTTAGGGATAAAAATTGTATTTTATAAAAATAATCAAAATCAGTGGAACTTACTAAAGCACGATAACAGGTGCCCGGAACTAACTATTAAAGAAGTAAGTTGTCTCTATAACGAAGTGCAGTATATTCATGCCGTGTCACGCCTCACAAGACTGTCTAACCATTAGATAACACTGCAATTCTCCGGCGTTTAAACAGCTCCGCGGCTCAACGTCAACTGTTAATGTTCCCACAGTTTAAAAATGGCCAAACCTGAGCTGCACGAAGGATGCGCAGAAGTTCCCGCCATAATGAGTTGCGATACGATGTACGATGGCCCCAGTTCCTGTGTAAAAACTGCGATACGCGCCTATTTCTTTCCTTGTTCTGTGGGCGCAGCTAAGCACGGTGCAGTGGATATTCCCATGATCCCCACCAAACTCTGGTGCAACGCGTATCCCCACCAAACTCTTCCCGTACCCCTGGGGGTACGCGTACCACACTTTGGGAAACACTGTTCTAGAGTATTATGGGACAAGTCAGATGGCCAAGATGTCCAGGTAACACACTACTGGAATAACAGAAGATTTCAGCTACTCCAATATCAACTGGGAATCAAACTCTATAGCAAGTGGGGAATACAACAGTTTCTTGATGTCACTTGCAGAGAACTTCATTGTCCAAAGAAGTGGAAAAGAGAACTAGAGAAAGCAGCTACACTGGACATAATATTCATTAACAAAGAAGTAATTTATCACTTCCAGCTTTCATGGGCAAACCCAAAAGTTTGGGTTTCAAAAGGCAACTGGACTGTCTTTTGTTTTTTCCTTGAAGGCATTTCGCTTCTCATCCAAGAAACTTGTTCAGTTCTGACTTACTTCTTCAGTTCTGGCTTCTTGGATGAGAAGCGAAATGTCTTCAAGGAAAACGCAAAGACAGTCCAGTTGCCTTTTGAAAAATACCTTTGGGACAACCATGACCTGGATGACTGAAACGCTCCATAAACTTTCATGGGTAAAGCTTGCAAAACTGCTGCAGTTTTCACAGTCATTGTAAAAAAAACCTCCCAGAATAGAAACCCTTTGTGAAATGTCAAAATTGGATCTCTCAAAAATTGTGTGCTGCCTTACCTGTCTGAAATTATTCTTAAAGATATGTTATCATTTTAACAAAGCTAAGGATTTGGTATATAAATTGACTACTTTCTGTCTAGATAGCAACAGGTATCAACAGGTATTTTAAACATTGCTTCCAGCATTTATGTCATTAGAGGTAATGTTTCCTTCAAATCTCAGCCAACTACAGTGACTTAATGGACATAGCCATATATCATTCTTTGCAGCAATATGCAAGTGGTTTGCCATTGTTTTCTTTTGGAATGAACACACAAGGACATATTTTGAGCCGTGATGGGGCAGTGGCTAGAATGCTGTATTACAGGCTGACTCTGTCCACTGCCAGGAGTTTGATCCTGACCGGTTCAAGGTTGATTCAGCCTTCCATCCTTTTGAGGGCAGTAAAATGAGGACCCAGATTTTTGAGGGCAACTGGCTCTGCAAACTGCTTAGAGAGTAAAGTGCTGTAAAGCACTTTATGCAGTGGTGGGATTCAGCCAGTTCGCACCACTTCGGGAGAACTGGTTGTTAACTTTCTGAGCAGTTTGGTGAACTGGTTGTTGGAAGAAATCATTAGGGCAGAGAACCGGTTGTTAATTTTTTTGAATCCCATCACTGACTTTATGTATCCCTTATATATATGTATATATCACTTCATAGTGCTGTAAAACACTATGAAGCAGTATATAAGTATACAAGTCTAAATGCTATTGCTATTGCTATTTTCCCCAATCTAGCCTACCACCTTGCTTCTTGAAATCAGCCACTATTGGCTAGGTTGGGATGTATCTGTTCTACCCCAGCTACAGACCACAAAGAATGCAGCACACACAAAGTCCGTACAAACCTTAGTTTACTAATTAAGGACTACTAATGAGCTTTCTTAGTAATTGTTCAAACACAAGTACAGTTTAAATCAGTCTTTTCTGAACAAAGGCTGTTAATTTAACTTCATTAACAGCCGACAAGCGTTTAAGGAATAATAACTCAATTCTGAGACACAGTCTTTCAGTTAATCGTGAGCTTACTGTGATTGGCAGAATGTCCAGAAGCAATTTGCAGGAAAAATGACAAGAGAGAAGCAAGAACCGATTAGACTGAGGCAATTTGCAGAAAACAACTTCGTTCATATTCCTTCGCGTTTCTGGAGTGAATACGCGAAGGAATATGAACGAAGTTGTTTTCTGCAAATTGCCTCAGTTGTCGTCATTCCTTAAATGGGCTACGGGAGTGGCCAATTAACCCCAAGCCTTAGTTTCGAGGAGACCTCCTCCTGAGGAGCCATTCCTGCCTTTTGGCAGCTCTGTGCGCCCGTGCATTGAGAAGAGGCTCCTCCTCTTCTTCCTCTTCACTTATGGGAGCTTCTGGAGGTTCTGAAGGCCCTGGCTGAATCCCCGCCTCTGGCACCAAATCTTCTCCAGCCTCCTCATTGTCTGACTTGGGTGCCAGCTGCACAGGCTGCTGGTGAATCACCACACCAGCCTCCTTGCTGTCAGAATCAGCTACCAGCTGCACAGGCCACTGGCGGGCCACAACACTATCCCTCACCGCAGGGCCCTTCCCCCGAGTCTGTCGGGATGGATGCGGTCGGGACAGGAATTGCTCGTGAAAGGCACGTACAAGATCTGGAGCATGAACAGAGGTTGCATCCTCCCATGTGAAGTCCTCCGGCGCATACCCCGTCCACTCGATGAGGTATTGGAACCGGCCCTTCATCCACCGGGAGTCTCGAATGCTAGCAACCTCGTACTCAGGCGGTTCATCTCTGTCACGGGGCGCCGGCTGGGGACGATCAAGTTGGCAGAGCAGACAGATGGCCCATTCGGGAACCAGGAGGGATCGATGAAACACAGGGTGTATTCTCAAAGACCGAGGCAAAGTCAGGTGGTAGGCCACTGGATTGATGACCGCCTCCACAGGGAAAGGACCAATGTAATGATGGTCCAGTTTTTTGACCGGCCGGTCTGAGGGGAGATGCTTCGTTGATAGCCACACGCGATCCCCCACAGCCAACGGTGGTGTTGTCCACCAAGAGCGGTCCCCGACCCTTTTATAATCTTCCTTGGCCTTGTTGAGATATCATTTCACCAGTTGGTGAACGGCCTCTAACTCAGTCAAGAATTCATCCGCTGCTGGAACCGGGGAGTCAAGGGGCATGAGCGGGAAGAAACGTGGGTGATAGCCCAGATTGGCTAGGAAAGGGGTCGTTTGAGTGGAGGTGTGCTAGGAATTGTTAAAAGAAAACTCTGTGACTGCTAAATACTCTGTCCAATTGTCCTGTTGCTGATTGACAAAGCAGCACAGGTATTGCTCTAATATTCCAATGACTTTTTCAGTCCTGCTGTCAGTTTTGGGATGATGAGCTGAAGACAGGCAGACATCCTGACATCTAAGGCCATCATCAGCCCTTTCCAAAACTGGACAGTGAACTGGGCCCCTCTGTCCAACACGATCCTATCCGGTAGGCCGTGTAGCCTAAAGACATATTGGATGAACATGCAGACGGTGGCGGAAGTTGTCAGCAATCCTCAACAGGGAATGAAATGCGCCATCTTTGTCAATATATCCACCACCACGAACACAGTCATGAAGCCCGAAGATGGGGGCAAATCCGTTAGAAAGTCCATCGAGATGACACCGCAGAGTCTCTCTGGTGTCAGCAAGGACTGAAGCAGTCCTGGGGGAGCTCCCGCGGCCGATTTAGCCTGTCAACAACAGACGCAGGATGTGGCCCCGCTGCAAATCGGTAGTACAGGTAAGTAGAACCCATCCCTGTCTCAAAGGGTCTCCACCTCCAATATACACTGCATAAACACGATTAAATAAATAAACAAATAAATAAATAAATATAAAATTATGCATATACCTACATATATTACATGACACAGGGAAACAACACAGTCTAGTTTGGATGCATACATGTATATGGTGAGAAAAATGAATCTTGCAAGTTTACCAGATGGATGGCATAGGGAACAAAGCTGTCTCAGGAAACTATTCTGTCTTCCTGAAATGTAATGTAAATGTAATTTGCCCTCATTTGTCTCCAAGTTTTCTTTTACTTTCTTTTATTTGGAGGGAGGGTTATACAGTCTCCCCATTTTCCGCACTGGAATTCTAGATTGCCTACTGTAGATGATTAATGTGTTTTCAACCAAATCTAATAATTAAGATTATTAGAGATTAATGTTACCCGACAGATGTGACATTTGCTTGAGGCCTTGACTAAATTTTTTCTCCTTAGTCAAAACTATTTGACAGGTTTGTCATAAGGTAAGAAATGGTATGTGGAGAGGAGTGGTTGTTATCAAATGAACTCTAGGTTAGATTAGATTAGATTAGATTAGATTAGATTAGATTAGATTAGATTAGATTAGATTAGATTAGATTAGATTAGATTAGATTAGATTAGATTAGATATTTTCAGTCAGGATTGTACATCTGAGTATTTTCTTGCTACGGAGTAAAAATTTCAACAGAAGGAACATTAAATATAAAATGTGTTTATATAGTTATACACTTGATTAGTTAGGCTTGTGAATAAAGAACAACTGGAATTCAAGATTCATGAACCTCAAAAGTGACAGTGATTTTCAAAATTCTTTAGCATGAGTAAAGGGCTCTCCAAGGTTAAAAAGCCATAATGTTTGCAAAGTTCATGCAGCTCCTTTGAAAGCTGATTCCAGTTACCTGTTTGTTTACCGTTATAAATGCAACTGGCATCCCCCTATTCTTGAAATATGCTGTTGTTTCATTGAAATGGAAGAAAACAAACAGAATATGCTATCTCTATTATACTGAAAATAGGCCGGCTTTTGTAAGCAACATAGTTCTGTTTTGTCATGAGGTTTCAGTCAGGCCAAGATAGAGAAGTTGAATATTATCAGTACTCTGATCAACTATTCATTTCATTCCTTCAGGTGGGTGTCTGCCTACTCATGTACAATACACCTATTTTCTGGATAATAATGAAAATGCTCCCTATGCAATCTAAGACTAAGGGCCATTAGAAGGGGTACAATTCAGTATTGTGCTGGATTACTTTATTATAAAGCAACCATTTTTAGGTTTTCTCACTCAGTACTGCACAGATGTCATCTCAATTAACTTTTTGTAGGTCTATTTCCTATTCTCCATGGCTAGAGAGAGATTCACTAATACCAATGACTATCTTTCAGACTGTAGATCTTGGTTTAAGTATAAATTGCATTTCAGAATTTTGGTACCTGGAATATCATTATCATCAATCATCAATCATTATCATCATCCCAAATAAATCTACTGCAGGATCCAAGCCTCTTTCTTGAAAGTTATAAACCATAATGGGTACTTACGGGACCGCCTTCTGCTGCCGACAGCCTCCCACCGGCCAGTATGCTCCCACAGGGTGGGGCTCCTCGGGGTGCCGTCGGTCAGACAATGTCGACTGGCGACCCCCCCGGGGGAGAGCCTTCTCAGTGGAGGCTCCTGCCCTCTGGAACGAGCTGCCCCCGGAGGTACGGAGGATCCCGGACTTGCGCATCTTCCGCCATGCCCTGCAGACTTTGTTATTCCAGCAAACCAGGCTAGCCTAATTTTAACGGTTTAAATTTTAAATTAGATTTTAATGGGATGTTTTTAATTGTAGGCCAAAGTATTTAATTTGGTTTTAAATTGTTTTTAACTTTTATATTTATGTATTTGATCTTGGCTATTCACCGCCCTGAGTCCTTCGGGAGAAGGGCGGTATATAAATATAATTAATTAATTAATTAATTAATTAATTAATAATCTTCCATATAAATCAAAAGAAGGCTGGTGGATTGATGTTTTTTTATTTCCCAGTTTAGGACTGAGAAAGTGGTAGGCTCAGAATCACCCAGTCAGCTTCTATATCTAAAGAAAGACTTCTTATTTCTAGTCCCCTGCCTTAAATACAACATATTTTGGTTCAGGAAGCATACTTGGAATTGTTTCAGGAATATGTTGTTCCAGCATTACATTTTACTGTTTTTTCAAATAATTGAAATGTCTTGAGCTACATGCATAGTCATTCAGTAGAAGCTAAAATGACCTCATACCAGGGGTGGGTTCTACTTACCTTTACTATGGGTTCACAATGGGGCCATGCATGCGCTCTTCTACACAAGCGCAGAAGATTCTGCGCATGCACAGAAGCATTTTGATGACGTCGGGGTCGGTAGGTGGAGCCTCCCACCAGTTTTACTCCCACCAGTTCTATAGAACCGGTGCAAACCGGGGGCAACCCACCACTGCCTCATAAGGTATATCTCATGCAGAAGCCATGAATTCTGTACCTTGCATCAGATGCATTTGGCCATTGTTTAGTGGAGTATGAAGAATAAGTAATAAATGTTTGCCAGTAATATCTAGTAGAAAAGATAGGAAAATGGTCATAGCAAAGAACTGTGGAACGAAAGAAAAGAAGGGGAGAAATGCATCTTGAGCCTGTGTCAAATGCCCACTATGGCCACACCCACCCTGGGCACATACACACACATCCGGCCCTCCAAGGGCAAGCACAACCCTGATGCGTCCCTCAATGAAATCGAGTGTCAGGCCTGAAAGCCCTCTTTTTTGTTGGATCTTCAGGCCTGCCACATTTACTACTGTGGGAAACTTCATACTACAGTATGAAGCTAGGGTGATATATAGTCATAATAACATTCCTTTCTCAGAGAGTCAAGGACATCTTGCCCTGCATCTGGAGGGCTGAAACTGGGAGGCATCTCCAATTGGGACAGTGTTTTAATTGGACCATGTGAAGGACTTGGACTTTCTTTTGGGTGGGGAAAACCTGGAAGCTTTCAGATTCGGGTTTTCCCAGATGTACCAATATGACATCTCTAATAAAATGGAACTAGCCTCCGAGTCTTCTTTCATTGGGAGAGTCTAACCTCGGAGTCTTCTTTCATTGGGGGTTTTACTTGGAACCCTGACATCAAGTTTGACACCCCTGGTATAGATGATTTCCCCCTTTAAATAATGAATTCATATCTCCTGAGCAAAATTGGAACGACATAGAGGAGAGACGCTTTAACCTTCCCTGTTGTCACAGATCCATTTGCAATGTTCGTCTTGGTAGACAGAATGGAAAGAAAATACCAGATGGAAGCATTCCTCTCAGTGTGAATACTAGTACAGGTAGTCCTTGATTTACAACTGCAATGGAGCCCAAAATTTAGTGAGAAATTTGTTAAGTGAATTTTGCCCCGTTTTACAACTATTCTTGCCACATTTGTTAATCACTGCAGTACAGTAACACAGTTGTTAAGTGAATCTGGATTCACATTGACTTTGCTTGTCAGAAGGTGGCAACAGGGGATCCCATGACCCAAGGACACTGCAAATCGTCATAAATATGAATCAGTTGCCAAGCATCAGAATTTCGAACATGTTGACCATGGGAATTCTGCAATGGTCATAAGTATGAAAAATGGTCATATCTCTTTTTTTCAATGCCATTGTAATTTCGAATGGTCACTAAATGAACTGTTGTAAACCGAGGACTACCTGTAATGGAAAGAGAAGTGATTTGGGAAATATCCATGGGCAAAGGATCCAAGGGGCCTCTCTCCTTGTACCACAATCCTACTAGTTATTAGATTAACAAAAATCAGCTTTCCAGTAGTAAAAGGAAAGAATCAAACAGCACTTCTGGACAGGCCCTGAATAAGTGAGGATTAAATAGTTTGATAAATGGCTCTTACTCAACCTAATGCACTCAAAAGCTGTTGGGACTTCAGCTTCCATTAGCAATTTGCATTGCAATATATCAGGAGGGCACCAAGTTAAGAAAGGCTGTTCTAGATACTGAAGCCAGAAGCTATTGAGGGAGAAATCTGAAACTAAAATAATGCAGTCTTTAAAACATCACTGATTATTGCACAAAATAGTTGCTTTCTTCACCAACTGAAAGGAAAACTGTACTTTCCTCAACTCTTCTAATATTGTAGAGTGAATTTTATCTGCACATATAGAATTCAGTTCTTAGGTTTATCACCCACAGAACTGGTAGTAAAAAAATTTGCATTTCACCACTGATCAATATGGTCCTATTTCTGTGACCATGATGATGCATGAAAATGAAAATAAATGAAAATAAATATGAATCATCAAACTGTTTCAGCCAGTTTCAGAACTTAAATCTTGTTTAGCTTACCAACTTATACAGTCCTGAATCCATGTGTACAGGTAGTCCTCGACTTACGACCACAATTCAGCGTAAAATTTATGTTGCTAAGTGAAAGATTTGTTAAGTGAGTTTTGGCCCATTTTACAACCTTTCTTGCCACAGTTGTTAAGTGAACCACTGCAGATGTTCATTTAGTAACATGGTTGTTAAGTGAATCAGGTTTCTCCAATGACTTTGCTCGTCAGAAGGTCGCAAAAGGAGATCACATGACCCCGGGACACTGCAACGGTCATAAATATGAACCAGTTGCCAAGCAATTGAATTTTGATCATGTGACTAACAGGGCTGCTGCACTGTTGTAAGTGTGAAAAATGGTCATAAGTCCCTTTTTTCAACATTGTTGTAACTTTGAATCGGGTGAAATCCAGCAGGTTCTGTCAGGTTCTGGAGAACCAGTAGCGGAAATTTTGAGTAGTTCGGAGAACCGGCAAATACTACCTCTAGTTGGCCCCAGAGTGGGGAGGGAATGAAGATTTTGCAGTATCCTTCCCCTGCCACGCCCACAAGCCACACCCACCAAGCCACACCACACCCACCAAGCCACACCCACAGAACCGGTAGTAAAGAAATTTGGATTTCACCACTGCTTTGAATGGTCTCTAAATGAACTTGTGGTAAGTCGAGGAATAACTGTACCGTGGACATATTTTGTACAAATTAGAACTGCATAAATGGTTTAATATATAAAAATACAAAAGAACAATCAAAACTCTCAATTATCTTTGTTGTCTAAAATCAATGATTAACTGCGTATTTCTTCAGCAATTCACACATGACTTTCTTTAGTAAATTACAAAAGTGACTCAATTAAAATTGAGGTCATGATTAAAGAGATAAAGAGCTGTGAGGATACCAGATCTGGGCTGCAAAATCTAGACAAGAAGGTCTTTGCTACCTTGCAGTGGTTGTCTGACTATTTGTAAATTAATTGATCAATTTGGTAGCCTTATGTTTTATGACATAGAGCCAGTTTGCTTCGGTGGTTAAGGCACCAGGCTAGAAAGTGTGAGGCAGTGAGTTCAAGTCCCATCTTAGCATGTAAGCCAGCTGAGTGACTCTGGGCCAGCCACTCTCTCTCAGCCCAGTTTACCTCATAGGATTGTTGTTGTGGGAAAAATAGGAGGAGGAAGATATGTTGGATAGGTTCGCCGCCTTAAGTTATTTGTAAAAATAAAAATGGTGGGAAATAAATAAATATGCCTCTGTGATCTTCGGGAAAAGCTAGTTCATGTGATGAAACTTGATTTTCTTTATATTCAATTTCTGTAATAGACTGGCAGAGGAATCCATCCTGCCTTAACTTTTGATGGTTGCAACCAATAGCCCCCGGGACCAAATTAATGAGATTGGTCAGAAATTGCGGTGAAACAGTAGTGCCATTTAGTTTAGCAGCTCCATGAAAACATTTCTCAACATCAGTAGAAAAAAGGCAGATCTAAACCCCTTTATCTCAGCTAATTTTTGTGGGGTCAAATCTAAAAACACTCTCTGCATGGTATATCCCAGGAGATTTAGTCTGCCATCAGCAACCTGGTTTAAATGGCATTTAATATTTCAAAGGAAAACAACAAATGTCAATGCCTCATTTAGAGACAAAACGGCATGATTTCCAGGTTGAGTGATCTAATTAATTGACTAGCCATTGTTCCAACTTGTAACAAAGCGGTAAACTAAAGCAGCTATTATTTATGTCAACAGTGGGCATCTTCTAAGTAGCTGAGAGTTTTACTTATGCAATAGTGGCGAATATCTGTAGCTCGGATGTAAGATGAGGGTGAAGGTTCATTCTCCGAGCTTGTGGGTTGGTTTCCAAATGTTTCATTACCAGGCTAGGTAACATCTTCAGCGGAGTTTAGGGGAGTTTTTACATATTTTTTTGTTGGGATTGATTGAAATGAAGTAAGGTTTTTTTTTTTGTTTTGTTTTTTGTTTTTCTTTGCTTTAATTTATATGCTGCCCTTCTCCGGAGACTCAGGGCGGCTTACAATGCATTAAGCAACAGCCTTCATACTTTTGTATTGTCAAATGTAAATGCCTTATTCTCCAATGTGTAAATAATGTATATATGGAACATCAGAGGTTAACTTATTCTTTGGACTTTAATGTATTCATAACTTACCACTCCCATTCCTAGCTCCACCCCTTGTATATATAAGGAGCCACCCTCACCATTCTAACTGCTTCTACTTTGAATATTCAGTGAATATAGAATGCCTATCATAATTAAAAAGAAATATATTTAAAGCTCTAACTCCTATTATCTTTATTGAGTCTGATCCTGAAAATATTGCAACAAGCTGGTAGCAGAGGATGGTTAATTGACTCAATAAGTAATTAAAAATGTTCAAGAAAGATAGGCCCAACACCAGGGCCTACAGCAAAGAAATAGAAACTGATCAAGAGATGATCAACGAATTCACCAATGCGATTTCGAGAGAATCCGAAGAATACACCACTGGAGAAGAAGAACTAATGAGTGAAAATAATGACCAAGAAGAAATCGAAATAGAAAATAACGAACTCAGGTCAGAGATATTAAAGATACTAAAAAGCCAAAAGAATGATGAAAGTCTCATCGCGGACCTCCAGGAGATGCTGAAGAACAGCGGAGCAGCGAGAGAGAAAAACGTCATTAAAGAAAAACTCAAAGATCAAAAAACCGTAAGTGAGATGACTACTGAGAAAATAGTTGTTAAAAAGAAAAGATGTGATCCCGCGCGAAATTTTGAATGGCAGCCATCTTGGTTTCAACGAACTTCAAAAGAGAATGAAGCAGAGCCAATCAAAACGCTCAGTTCAAAATTTCTGGCGCGAAAAACACTATCAGACGAAGAAAGTGAGAAAGAAGTCTCAAACTCTTCAGATGATCCAAAATCAGAAAGTGAAGACGATTTAACAAAATCTCAAGTAAAATCAGCAATGAAAACGCTTTTTGCTGCTTTTGGGCCAAGACTGAAAATTACCAAGACATCTACGAAGAAGCAAGAAATCAAACCGGCGACTCAAGACCTGCACGCTCCCATCCTGACTTCGAAAGCGACGACGCCCGAGCCCAGAGAGCCATGCCGATTTCGCCCTACACCACAGACAAGATCGAATGCCAACGCACACAAAAGGAAGAAAAGAACCGTCGCCACCACCAGAACCCCAAAAACCGAACCAGAGACCGACTCATCTGAGGAGGAGCGGATCGAGAGAGCTGAAAGGGAGAGAACCTTCCACGACGCCACCAAAGAAGAAATGAGCAACGCGCATGTGCGAAACTACGTAGACAACCCAGAAGGACTTGAACTGGCCAGAGAACCGCGCAGACTCATTGCAAGCATCCCGATGCCGTTCTGTAATTTCCTGCACTTGAGAGATCACGGACTGCCCCAGGTTGTAAGTAATGGACAGAATGATGTAGGTAACTTACCCAGTGACTTCCCAAAACTTAGAATTGATGGCATTAATTTACAAGAGTGGTATCAACAGCTTCAGGTTATTTTCATGAAAGAAAATTTACTATTCTTTATAACTAGCCCTCCAAGAAGACCTTGGACTTTAAAAATAGATTGTTTACATCATAGAGCATTTTTCATAATAATATCTAGCGTGTCTCCTGCAATATATCATAGCATCAAACCAAACCTAACTGTATCAGAAATAATCCAATGCATGTTTAATCTATTTCACAGCGATAGCGTAGCTACAACCACAAGAATGTCTAAAGATTTCTTTTCCTCTAGAGTAAAACCAGGGGTTTCTATAAGTGAGCATTTGATAAATCTAAACAGAATAAGAGCTGAGCTACAATTAAGGGGGGAAGTGATTTCAGATCAAACAATGAAAAGTGTTATTATCAATTCACTTGATCCATCATGGGATAGCTTTATGTCACACTTAGATACCATTAATTTGGGATATTTATCCATAGAAAGTCTATCTAACAAATTGATAGCAGAAGACAATTCAAGAAAAAATCGATCCAGTAACCAAACAGACCACAAACCTTTTAGGAAAGTAGTCTTTCAAGATAAACGTAATGAGGCCTTTAGATGCTACAATTGTGGATCCAGGGAACATAGTAGAAGAGACTGCCCCAAAGTCTCAAGAGAGAGACATAGGCCAGAATATAGGAGCAAATATAATTACAGACAATCTTCCACAGATAGACACAAATATAGAAGCCCACCAAATTACAAAGAAGGTAGAGGGGGTAGAGAAAATTCAAAAGAGAGGAAATCTGGGTCACTGAATGGGCTAAACAAACAAGACAGCACCAGAACACAGCAGGATGAGAATAACAATTGGCTTATTGACTCTGGTGCAACAAATCACACCACCAACAACAAAAGTATATTATCTTCATTTATAGAAGATAAGTTTGTGATAAAGGTAGCTAATCAAGAAAAGGTTCAAGTACTAGGCAAAGGAAATGTGACCTTGCCTGGTCTAGGGAAAATAGAGGGGGTATTATTAATCCCAGAAATACCTCACAACATACTAAGTGCCATAAAATTAAGCAGAGAATCTGATATCAATATAGTTTTCTCAAAGGGGAAAGCAACTATAGAAAAGAACAAAACAAATGTAGGTACTGTAATGATAAAAGGAGGTCTACCCTATCTGATAACTAAAGAAAGATGTTTACATAACATTGATTCAAATATGGAAGATTGTATTGAAGCAGATGATGAAAATGTCAGTAACAGTGACAATGATGAGTGTAGAATAACTCATGATCACAAAAATACATACAAAGAAAAGAAACCAAAAATAGGTAAACCAATTCATGATGAGTGTGCTCACATCTTACACAGGAAGTTAGGACATGCAAGCTTTCCTGTAGTACAAAAAATGACTGAACACGCAGAAGGTGTCAAAATAAAAAATTGTGAAAATTATTTGGAATGCTCAGTATGTAAATCCACCAAACTAAAAACCAGTCCCAGACCAAAAAAATCTAACAGATCAACTAACAATATTTTTGATTTGGTACATATGGACTTAGTTGGTCCATTAAGTCCCTCAATTACCTATAGAAAACGTTACTTCCTAACAATAGTGGATGACTACAGCCGCTATGGTTTTGTTTACACATTAAAGCACAAGGATGAAACATTTCAGAAATTTAAGGAATTCTACAAACGTATAGAAACACAACATAATATCAGAATAAAGCAAATTATGACAGATAGGGGATGTGAGTTCATGTCTAAAGAATTCTCCCAATGGTTAAAGGATAGAGGAATGTTACACTTCACGTCCAATCCTTTTTCTGCATTTCAAAATGGAGTTGCAGAGAGGAAAAATTCCACACTACAAACCATGATTAGGTGCACATTAGAGGATGCTGGTTTAGGCAAACAATTTTGGTCAGAGGCATTACATTATTCAAATTACACTCAAAATAGAACCTGGTCCAGTATTGTGAATAAGACACCATATGAGGTGATGTACAATAGAAAACCCAAATTATCACACATGCACATATTTGGAGTCACTGCAGACGTACACATACCCAAACAATTAAGGAGAAAGGGAGAAAACGTATCCAGGAGATTAAGATTCATGGGATACGAAACTGGAACCAAAGGGTACAGATTTATTGATAGTAATAACAAATTTATAGTATCCAGAACAGCTGTGTTCCACGAACAGGCCAATTGGTCAAAATTGCACCTAAATGAAATATTTCCTAATAAATGTAAAGATACAATATCTTGCGAGGAAGGAACAACAGAAAATCAAAATATTAACAAAAGTAAGAACAAAACCAAAACTTGGACTAATAGTCAGCTTAAAATAAAGACAGACACATTAACAAAAAAGGAAGCTAGATATTTGCATGATAATTATAGCAAGCCTGAAAGAACTATTAGAAACAATAGAAACCAAATACCAAATAAATACAAAGATTACATAATGCATATGAATGGAGAACAAATAACACCTAATACATATGAAGAAGTATTGAAACTTCCACATGAGGAAAGAGAAAAATGGGAACTAGCTATGGAAAAAGAGATGGAAAGTTTACAAGGATTAAATGTATTCACACCTGCGATCGCACCTAAGGATAAAACAATTATAGGTACCAGGTGGATTTATAAAATTAAGAATTTAGAAGGAGGCAACACCTTATACAAGGCTAGACTAGTTGCACAAGGCTATGCACAAAAATATCCAGAAGACTATACTGACACATATTCACCCACAGTGAGAACAGAGAGTGTCAAAACAGCCCTTGTAGTAGCATCTGCACTCAATTTGGACGTATTCCAATATGACATACAGACCGCATACTTACATGCAAAATTAGATAAGGAAATATATGTAAGAGCACCACACAGTCAATACACTAATAAGAACGAAATTTGGTTATTAAATAAGAGTCTGTACGGATTAAAGCAATCCGGCAAAAGATGGTACGATTGCTTGGTAAAAGTACTTAAGACCATGGATTTCAACGCCACCACTGCTGATAACTGTTTCTTTGTAAAAAAGAGTAATGATCATATTGAATTTGTATTAATTTACGTGGACGATATTTTGTACATTGGAAAGCATAAAGAGAGCAGGGAAATCTTTGTAAATAAGTTAAATGAACACTTCTCACTGAAATCTCTGGGTAAAGTGAATAAATACCTTGGTGTGCAAATTAACAAAACAAAAAGGGGATTCAAACTTACACAGAAAGATAAAATCATCGAACTCCTAAACAAATGTAACTTAAATAATGCCAAAACCTGTGACACCCCTATGCAAACTGATTTTCTTAGAAACACTGATGAATCTTCCCCTGAGTTTAAAGACAACACATTTTACAGATCAGTTATAGGTTCACTCCTTTATATATCTAATTGGACTAGGCCAGATATTGCATTACCTCTCAATCTATTGTCAAGATATGTTAGTAAACCAACCTTGTATCATTGGGAAGCTGTCAAAAGAATTCTAAGATATCTGAAGGGTACATTAGATTTTTGTTTAATGTTGGAACCCAATAATGACAGAGAACCAAAAATTACTTGTTATGCTGATGCAGATTGGGCTGGTGATACATCATGCAGAAAGAGTACTTCTGGTTATGTTTTTCTATTGAATGATTGTCCAGTTTACTGGTATACTGGTAAACAAGAACTAGTAGCCACTTCTACTACAGAAGCGGAATATGTTTGTTTGTCCAAGGCTGCAAATAACCTTGTATGGTTCAATGATCTGATCACTGATGTTTGGGAGAAACCCACTTTACCATTTATTATGCATGAAGACAATAAAGCGGCCATTGAAATATCCAGATCCGATGCAATTGGACAAAGGTCCAGGCATATTGATATAAAGTTTAAGCATGTGAGACAACTGTCTCAAGACGGATTCATTAAAGCAATACATTGCGATACTTCTGAACAATTAGCTGACATATTAACAAAACCCTTACCTTCTAAACAACACAAATATTTAACTTCCAAATTATATGTATTATATTGTCCTGAATCAGAATGTAATTGGTGTTGTGTAACGAACCGGCATTTAGAGGGGGATTTGTCAAATGTAAATGCCTTATTCTCCAATGTGTAAATAATGTATATATGGAACATCAGAGGTTAACTTATTCTTTGGACTTTAATGTATTCATAACTTACCACTCCCATTCCTAGCTCCACCCCTTGTATATATAAGGAGCCACCCTCACCATTCTAACTGCTTCTACTTTGAATATTCAGTGAATATAGAATGCCTATCATAATTAAAAAGAAATATATTTAAAGCTCTAACTCCTATTATCTTTATTGAGTCTGATCCTGAAAATATTGCAACATGTATATTTATACAAAGTCAGCTTATTGCCCCCACAATTTGGGTCCTCATTTTACCTACCTTTGAAAGGATGGAAGGCTGAGTCAACCTTGAGCTGGTGAGATTTGAACTTGCAATAATTGCAAGCAGCAAATATTAATAACAGTGCTTCAGTCCACTGTACTACCAGGCTCTTAAATTGTGACATACAAATGCATAGGACCAGGTTTTCCCTCCCCCTTCCCTTGATTGGGAGATGTGATTGGGAATGTTATTCCTGTCTTAAACCCAGAAGTGTAGCAGCACCTTTTCTGGGCTTGGAAGGTGAGCAGGTTTGGACCTGCCTACTATCTGGACAACCTTCTTGGAATGCCAGAGTTGAAGACTAGACCAGGGGGTCAAAAAATATCCCTAAAGAAGGCAATGGCAAACTAGTTGTTTAAAAGAAAACTAGATGATTGGCCAAGAAATTACTTTAAAGTTAGGCTCAATTCTTTTTTTTCTTTTTCTTTTTTTTTTTTGTAGTAAAGATTTTTTTTTTTTTTTGAACACACAAACATACAATACATCTTTTCTGAACAGAATATTGGCCCGGTCTTAAATTTGTACAGCTTTTTGTTCATCTTTAACACAATTTTATACATTCAATTTTCCTCATAGCATTTATTCTCTCTAATTTTAAGAAACCCTTTATCTGAACTTCTCATCCTATTATAGTTCAATTTTTCTTTTCCCTCCTTAAAATTTGAACCCTAAATTTAAATTCACATAACATAATACAATCCCCAATTATTTCCTTAAATTCTATTATTCTAATCACCAATGATTCTCTTATCAACTATTCCAAATAATCAACCTATTGGTAGAAACAAATTAAGTATGTATACTTCTCATTTCAGATCTTGTTTTCAATTTTTAGACATCCCTACATTTTATCATTTCTTCATATTGACTTAAATAATTCATTATTGCCATTCTATTACTTCCCTCAATTATTGATATTCTTATCTCTTATTTTAAAAGTGATCCATTTATAGCAATTTCACTAATTAGTTAAACATATTCAATGACAAATCAATTAAATATCCATTTTACTCCAAAATCCTTAAATTTAAATCATACAACATGCAAGTTAGGCTCAATTCAAAGGCTTTCATTTCAGGCTATCAAGAGTGAGTAGAACTTTGTAGACCATGAGCCTCTCTTCAGCAGTAATGTGCAAAAAATGTGATCAATGCCTTATTTTTTTTATATTTTTTTTTTAATTTGATTTATATGCCGCCCTTCCCCGGAAACTCAGGGTGGCTTACAATGCGTTAAGCAATAGCCTTCATACTTTTGTATATTTATACAAAGTCAGCTTATTGCCCCCCCAAATTGGGTCCTCAATTTACCTACCTTAGAAAGGATGGAAGGCTGAGTCAACCTTGAGCCTGGTGAGATTCGAACTTAGAGTAATTGCAAACAGCTGGTGTTAATCACAATGCTATCAGTCTGCTGAGCCACCAGGCCCTTATCTCTTCTTAGGTCATGTTTGTATGCAAACTTATGCCATTCCTTGCTCAACTGCAAACTCAGAGGAGAAGAAAGAGAGTCAGGATGAGATCCTATTACCCCAGCAGTTTTTTCTTTCAACCCAGGAAAGGTTGGGTTCTACTAATCCTCATTAGTATATGAAAGCAGGAATAGGTTTTGCAAAAAAGCTGTAGCCCACAGGTGTCAAACTCGATCGTGGGCTGGTAATCGTGACGTATTGTGACATTTTTTTGGGTTTGTGGAACCGGGGTGAGCGTGGCCTGTGCGTGATATATCCGGCCCGCAGACCGCCAGTTTGACAAGCCTGCTCTAGACATATATAATAGTTAAAACCACAGAACATCATAACATCTCAACAAACTCAGCAACTAAAGGTGGTCTATACTAACTTTATCTGATAGGAAGTTTGAAATTGCTTTCCTATCCCTTCTCTCTGCGATTGAATATGAAATGTACACAATTGTACTACATTTCCCACAAGTGTTCTCTGAAGGATTTCGCAATGGTATTTTTTGTTCTTCCATACTTATCTATATCTTAGAGCTACAGAAAAACATGAAGGGGAGTGTGTGGGAGAAATTCTCTTGCTGCATTTCCCAGCTTCCCTCATTCTATTCAGGTTAATGTTCTAGAGCAGTGGTTCCCAAAGTGGGTGGTACCGCCCCCAGGGGGGCGGTGGGATGCCTTAGGGGGGCGGTAAGCGGCAAGGGGGCGCTAGAGGCAAAAGGGGGCGGGAGGGGGGCGCTAAGTGGCAAGGAGGGTGGCCTCCAATTAGCAGTATATTTCATCTTATTCCATTTTTTTCTATTGAACCCAGTGTAATCATCTTTATCTTTTTTTTAATTATTTCCTTTTCAATATTAGCTCCTTGTTTCTCTTGCTTCTCATTCATCTTTTCTCTTTCTTTTTTTTGCAAGCTAACCAATTCTCTGCTTCTTTATTTACCTTAAATGCCTTCCTTACTTTTTGAAACATCTCCCTTAGTGTCTCATATTCATCGTCCCAATTCTCCATATTTTCAATTTTAAAAGGCTAGGATTTTTAAGCTTATTCTTTTCATTTACATATGTGGGGGGTGCATTTCAAGGAGCCACAAGGGGAGCTGAGAGCAGAGTCATTCTGACAGTATCTTTTAAAATTGCTTGGAAGACTCATTTTTTCCCTAGCAATAATGGTTTGTATACTTTGGAATAAAACATATACCTGGAAAAAGTATTTGCAAAACTTGGACAGAAGGAAAAGAAAGGCAGGACTGGACTCATTATCAGTAGCTAGTTAGTTCATTGTTATCAGTGACTCCCACTGATTCTAAACTCATTTTAAGACTGGGATTGGTGACTACTGAAATTTAAGTATTCAACATTGGTCTCAGAAATCTTTGATTTGAACTATCAAATCTTTGATTTGAACTTTGATTTGAACTATGGCAAGAAAAATCGTAAAATGGGGCAAAACTCACTTAACCATAATAATTTCTAGATATTTTAACTGTAGAGAATTCAAGTGTTGAGAATGACCCATTATTTCGTCTCTTTTTCTGCACTAGGTACCACTATTTGATTTCTTTTCATTTTATTCAAATAACAACAGAAAACCTAATACGGTTCAATATGAATTGGCTTTCCAGTCCTTCCTTGATGCATTTTTTCACGTTGGTTATTTAGTTTAAATGCCAAAGAAAAATCAATGATATATTTTTCAGACCTTTGGAGGATCACACTGTCAATTGTTCACACTGCTCAAGCAAAATTAACAGGTGTGAATTAAGTTTTAGCTAAAAAAAAAATGGAGCTTTAATTCCAGAAGTCCATTCTTTAAACTTGGACTTCTGGAATTAAAAGGCTCTGGATTAAATGGTACACCAGACAAAAGATGGAGCAATCTTGCTTTTAGACATGATAATAGCTGTCTAGAAAGGTGAGTTATGAGCTATTTTGACATCATCAGAAATTTAATTTATTACCTGTTAAAAATGCAAAGACAAAGAGTACAAGGAGCAAATAAAAGACCTTCATGTTGGGGTTGGTTCTGGACCAAATCTTACTTGTGGGACAGAAACCAGCTCTCAGCCCTCCTTGTGACTTCTTGAAAGGAGCCCCCCCCGCCCAGATCCACCGCCTGAGGAGGCAGGGGAGAACTGCAGGTTGATCCCAAGGGGGTCTGGGAATGGGTGTGAATTCATCCCGCAGCCCTCTCCATCCCCTCCTCTGTGAAATTGCTTTCTCCCACTCGCTGGGGGTCAGAAAATTCAAAAGGAACCCCCAGCTGAGAATCACTGCTCTAGATTGGTTGATTCAGGGGATTTCTTTAGTGTTAACTAATAGTGTTAGCTATTTTTGTTACAGGGATAGATTTGTATTGGAACAGCCTGCAGGCCTCCCAAAGGCTCTGTGCACCCTGTTTTTGCGAAAAACAGGCCTGTTTTTCACAAAAATGGGACATGCGGAGCAAGGCTTCAGGAAGCCAAAAATGGCTGTTTTCCGTGTATTTTACTGTTACTATCTTCCTTAGTGGATCGTGCAAACCGCTATTCCAAACAATGCTATTTATAGGGGGTGGGGATGGGGGCAGTGGTGGGTTGCCCCGGTTCTCACCGGTTCTATAGAACCTGTAGTAAAACCGGCAGGAGGCCCCGCCCACCGACCCTGACATCACCAAAATGCTTCTGCGCATGTGCAGAAGAGCACGTGCATGCACGAGCGAAGTGAGCACACACGCGTGGCCCCGCTGCAAACCGGTAGTAAAGATAAGTAGAACCCACCCCTGGGTGGGTGGCACTGAGGATGAGTTTGTAGTTCCAAGGGGGCGGTGGACTGAAAAAGTTTGGGAACCACTGTTCTAGAGCATGGGTGTCAAATTCGCCGCATCACGTTGCCGTCACATGATGTTTCGCGACCTTTTTTCCCTTGGGTGTGGAGGTGTCAGCATGTGGCCACAACTATGTAATCAAAACTCCACTGTTTGTATATGCATACATATGTATGTATGTGTATGTGTATCTATATCTATATCTATATCAGTCTTTGGTTATTCGGGTTTTGTCCCACGTAAAATTGGAAGTACCTTGGCGGCACTTTTTTTAATTTTACGCGGGACAAAACCCGAATAAACAAAGACCTACATACAAATACCCGCGAAAACCTCAGAAAACAAATACCTATATCTATATCTACTGTATATCTATAAAGCAATACAACTTCATGTCAACTTCAAACCAAACCTGGCAGCAGCCATTTTTCTGTTCCTCAGTTGCCACACAGAGGGGGAAGGAGGTTGGAATACCTTACCAGATACAACAGAGAGCTTTCTCGTGAGAACCAAGGTCATCTCTACTGGCAACGGATAAGATTGGGGGAGGAGTGCCTGGAGAGCCTGCCAATTAATCCAATTGGCCAACAAAACCTGTGACAGTTGGGGTTTATTTCCTACTTTAATTACACTGAAACCACGGGAAAGATTTAGAATTGGTTTTCCTTTGAAACTCTGCTGATATGATGTACTCAATAAAGAAGACTTTTGAGAAGGCTAGTCTCAGAGTTCTGATTTGCTTGGGTTCATTAGTCGGAGCCTTGACACTTCAGCAATATCAACTTGATTTCCATCTTAACTTTTATGACATTTCCCATGGCCTCTATTGACCCAAACTTGTATGTCTCTGATTTCCTCTGAGATATCTTCTTATGTTCACAAGTCTTGGAAAACAGGCCCATGAGATAAGCTTGGTTGCTACTGTTTTGCTATGTCATTTACTTTAAAATTCAGACTCAATTAAAGTGTGGAGGAATGGAGATTATCTGTAGGCAAGTCATGATCACATTAAAGTGTTATTCACAAGAGAAATATGCTGCCATAAACTGGGCTGTCCTGTGTCTGATCCTTAAATTGCAGTGGGAATAGGACTGGCAAAAGGCTGCTGGCTTCACACCTTCCTACTGCAGGGCAAATTAAGGACAAGTCTTGGTAGATTCTCCCAATTTAGATTCTCCAACACCTACCAGTGGGGAAACAGCCACCAATCATTCTCCTGAAGAGAGCGAAAGTGTAGTGGGAGGCTGCTTAGAGTGGCAAGTTTAGACAGCTGTCAAGTTGCCAGCTAATAGGTTACACAGACACCAAGAGGTGTGTGGGAGTAAACAGAAGAGAGCACCCCTGATGTTCCAGCTTGGCACAACTGTGACCTGTCAGTTGAGTTATTTCTGAACACAGGGCAGGCCATCTGCTGAGAAGCACAGAGGAGAGGGGTGAAGTGAAGGAGAAGGCAGGGAGTGAACTGCTTCTTGAAATTGCGCTACAAAGCAATGCTATAGTGCTGGCAATCAGCAGTCAGGAAATCGAGGTTTAACCTTGCAATGAGAACTCAAACTGGAGTAGACATTAAAAAGGGCATCCTTCCCAACAAAACACAATAAAAGGTATGGCCAGACTAAATCCATTCTTGGCCAAAGAACCAGTGGTCCTATAAGACACCCGATGGTGACAAATTAGCAATACGCAGCTGGCAGAATCCATTTTTTCTAGTCTCCATTGAGAGCTACTTTCTGTTCCAGAACTTTCCAGAAGACCCATAAACCCATATTAATAAAAAGCTTATAAAACACCACTTAAGAACTGTGAAAAATACTCATCAGGCACTATGCAAAAAAAAAAAACCAAACATCTCTGCAAAAGCCAGATGGCTTCTTTCTTCTTTAGCATCAAATTAAAACAGGGGTCTCCAACCTTGGCAACTTGTGGATTTGTGGACTTCAACTTCCAGAATTCCTCAGCCAGCCCATGCTGGCTGAGGAATTCTGGGAGTTGAAGTCCACAAGTCATAAAGTTCCCAACGTTGGAGACCTCTGAACTTAAACAATTTGGAAGGTAGTTCCCAACAACCAGAATGAATGGGATGTCCCAGCAGTAGCCTAAAGTAGCCAATAGGAACTAGGCAGAGCCCGATTCCAGACCATTTCAGCAACCATGTCATCAGTGAAGCATGCTATGCATACAGGTGCAACCAAAATTTTGTCAGGGAAGGAAAGAAAACATGAGTTTAAAATTGGAACAACTAAGGACATCTTTAACGTCAAGAGGATATGGCAGACAAGAAAATTACCCAGGGCAATTACCATTATCTTAATAGATGCAAAGAAGACCCCTTAAAGATGTAACAATTAATTATTCAAATGAGGTAAAGGTAATAGCATTAACATTTGATACATTTAACCCTTCCCCCTTTTAAAAAAATATTCCTGTGCCTTTGAAGAGGCTAGTGGTTCTCAACAGTAAACCAGTCGTGGGTCCATTTTCAATCATTTCTCCCCAGCTGTTCTTTGAAACACGGAAGAAACATGAAAGAACAAACAAACTAGTCATAATCAACTCATCCCACTTTCTGTTATTGCAGCAAATTCATGTTTCTTCACTCACATTGCCCATGGTCAGGTAAGAGTTTTGACCTTAATCAAAATCCTATATACACCGTTATGGCTAAATGCATTTAGTTTGAAAGCTAGGTACCATCACATTAGTGGCAGAGCTAATTCTATCTCATTGGCCATAATGAAGACAAACCCTGTGCCATTTTAGCACATTTTCTTTTTGCCACTTTGTAGTAAATCAGTAATAACTATTTTAAGCCAAAGCATTTGGTGGGGTGGGCGGGTGTTTGGAGGAAAAAAAAATGATAAACTAGCCACTAGGCGTATTACCCTTTTGCTGTAACTCAGGAATTGATCCGCCAGCCTGGTAGAAAAAACTAAAATGCCACTTCAGCAACAGTGAAATGATTCTCAGAGGGAAGGCAATTGGTTGAATTGATTTTTTTACTCCATTATGTAATGGGATGAGCATGCAAATATTACAAAGTGGGGATGCTGTAAGCATTCTCTTGTTCCCTTCAGATATTCAGAAATAAGAATGCAATATTTTATGGTTCATTTGCTTTTGTCCTGGTGTGCTATGAAACACCAATCCGTATCATTACATTATTTTGTTACCTGGCTGGTTGCTTTGATAATTTGTTCTAGGACAGGCATTAGATCTGAGAAGAGTCTCCAGCCTTCCCCTTAGCTTCATATCAGGGACTGCCTTAGTCAAGAAGTCATTTTATAAGTGTGGCAGATGTTGGGATTTCCCTAACTTGCCCCTGCCATGGCCTGCTCACTGTCCATCCTGCATCTCCTAAAAGTATGCCAGGCAAGATGGAACAACTGCAAGCACTCAGCCTGGTCTTCAGTAAAGCAAAAAAACAATTAGCAAAGTGGCAGCAGGAACTGCTTCCATCTGTCTTATCCCCAAATGCTACATGTAGTGTTGCAAAACCAGAGGCATTCTGGTAGTAAACACTGGCTACTCCCAACTACTCTACTGAGCAACGAGGGCAGAGATGAAATCCCAATTTTTTTACTACCGGTTCTGTGGGCGTGGTATGGCTTGGTGGGCGTGGCTTGGTGGGTGTGGCAGGGGAAGGATACTGCAAAATTTCCATTCCCTCCCCACTTCTGGGGAAAGGATACTGCAAAATCTCCATTTCCCCCCAGTCTAGGGCCAGCCAGAGGTGGTATTTGCCGGTTCTCCAAACTACTCAAAATTTCTGCTACCGGTTCTCTGAACTGCTTAAAATTTCCACTACCAGTTCTCCAGAACCTGTCAGAACCTGCTGGATTTCACTCCTGAATGAGGGAGTACTAAGGTGGAAAAGCAGGAGGAGAATAGAAATGGGTCCTGGTCGGTCCTTAAAGTCTTGTGGTCTCTGTCATTTGACCCACTCTAATAGATGCTGGTGCCTTATCTACATCTTAGAACTGCACCCTTTGTTTATTGCTGAAGATATATTAGTCATCAAGTGATGTTCAAAACATCTGATTGCACCTGGGATTTTAGCACTAGGACACAACCGTTCGTTGCCTGGTGCTGAAAGCACAGAACCCTGCTGAATCTCTGATCTCTCTCTAGTCTTGGGTAATTACACCTAGTGGGGAGTGGAAATAATAAGAAACATAGCAGGTAACAGAGTGCACTGGGGAAAAAAATTTCAGTGGAACTAAATTGTATCTCACCAAAGCCAAAACGAAAAGTTCCATTTCCCATTGTTCTTGCTTGTCTCGAATAAAAGACAAGAGCCAAAATTAATGAATTGCAGAAAAATCCCATTTCTCTATGAACTACTGGACTTTCTAATCCACACATTGCCTTGTTGTCTAGCAATTAACCATTGTCCAGTGATAATCTTTTGCCACAGTCTGTTTTTCAGCATGATTTGGCTGTGGTTATTCATTAAAGGCATTACATTATTTACAGTTTATTCATTGACAGTCAGCTCCCTATGGTGACATAAAAATAATATAATTTCCTGCCGAGCTAAAGAAGATGGAAGGCTTTAAAAATGCATAAAGCTCCTTGAAATTACCCAGAGGGACCAAGTTAAAAAATAAATAAATCTCTACAGAATTTATAAAACTGCATCTTTTGACTTTGATCAGCATATATCAGAATCCCCCTGTTGCCACCCTGTTCACATGCAGAACATCCAACATCAGCAGTTCTAGACAGACAAATAGGGGGAAATAAATCTACAATTGTTCTCACAAAGCTGGGAGACTATCAACTATAATACACTCTCCTGTCCAATCTTCATTTGCTAGTTTTCTCCTTTCATTCACCTGCTACCCTTTCCAAGTCAATATCAAAAAGTTTATTTTGTCTGATAGACTAGTGCCAGAAAATAATCTGCTTTACAAATCTCACTGTTTTTTTATGATGATGAACTGGGCTTTGAAATAGATGTGCTAAAAGAACCTCCTCCTCTCCCCCTCCTCCTCCTCCTCCTCCTCCTCCTCCTCCTCCTCCTCCTCCTCCTCCTCCTCCTCCTCCTCCTCCTCCTCCTCCTCCTCCTCCTCCTCTTCTTCTTCTTCTTCTTCTTCTTCTTCTTCTTCTTCTTCTTCTTCTTCTTCTTCTTCTTCTTCTTCTTCTTCTTCTTCTTCTTCTTCTTCTTCTTCTTCTCTTGCCTTCAGACCCAAAATGCCATTTAGAGGACAATTAGGATTCCAGCTTTGTTTAGGATTTTGTTACTTATAATATCCAATTTGTCTATGATTTATTATGCTGCTCTGTAAGGCTTTTCAATTCATTTGGTAACTGCAAGAATAGTTGGAAGATGGCATTTGGGCCATTGAGATCAACCTACTTCTCAATGCAAGAATACAAAATAAAGAATTCTTGATGGATGACTCTCTATCCTTCAACATATCCACATATCCAGCAAGATGAAGTCCATTTTCATTATGGAACTCCTCTTGCTGTTAGACAGGTTTAGCAGTCCAGAATAGTTTAAATTTATTATTCCATGTCCTCCACTTCAAGGATCCCCAAACCTTGGTTCACGAACTGCTATCATTCTGTGGTCTGTTGGGAACTGGACCACACAAGTGGCAAGCGAGCACACGAAGGCATCCCATCCACCCTCACTACCACCACTGCACCCACTGCAGAGCCAGAAAAGTTGGGGATCTCTGTTCTAGTATTAATCCAAAGGGCAGGTGCCTCAACAGAAGATGCAAACCTCGTAGGTGCCATTGGCTGTTACTCAAGAAGAGGACCTGGAACATGCTTATCCTATGAGAGCATTTATGACAGGGACATGGAGACAGGTGGTTTCACAAATAACAGATCCGAGTCATATGGGGCTTTGTATGTCATAACTAGCAGCTTGAATTACATCCAGAAGCAGTACTGGAAGCCAGTGCAGTTCACAAAGTAGTGATAGAACATCAGCATACTGAGGTACACATGCTGACTGTGTTACTGCATTCTGGACCAACTAGAGCTTCAGGATGTCTTCAAGGGTAACCCCATATAGAGTGTCCTGCATTAATTCAAATGGGAAGACCCCCAAGAAAGAGTTATGCAAAGGCCCTCTTTGTCCATAACAACTACCAGCTATTTGAACAGGAGCTCTGAGTCAATGAAGATCCCCAATTTGGTTCTGAGTAGGGAAGACAACATCTCCAGAACATTCTCCAAAACATCTCCAGAACCAGTTATAGAAAATCTCTAGTTCCAGGTTCAAAGGAGCCCAAAATCCACAGTCACTCGGTCTTGCTAGGATTGAGGCAATCTATTCTTGCCCATCCAAGCCCCAATATTCTCCAGATACAGAGAAAAAAACCCTGATAGTATTGCCTACTTGTCCCAAGTGATACTGATGCCAACAGATGACCTCACTCAGCACCCAAAATTGGGGAGAGAATAGAGCAATAAAAATGTTCTTTATTGTTGTAGGATAGAATAACCAAATCTTAAAAGTCTGACAGAGTTTCTCTCTGCCCCATCTTAAAGTACACAAATCAAGGCAAGGATATTTGGCTTTCTTCTCACGTTTTCCTTTTTTTTTTCAAAACTGGATAATCTTTCAGAAAGCTCCCCCCTTAATGGTTCGTTCATTCTTCCCCATTCCCAAGGACAGGTCAACTGTCTTTCTCAAATACCACCTTGAAAGCCCTTCACAGGATAGCACTGGCATATAACAGGCAATACTTCATCAAAATCTCATCTGCCTGCCAGGTCATCTACAGACCGCCTCTTACAGGTCCCCTTCTTCTGAAGGTTCATGAGTCATGGGCCAGGCCAGAGCCTTCTCAGCAGCTTTTACCAGCACAGATGGCCTTTGCGTTACAGGTATTTTGGAAACTAGCCAAACCAGTATCGTTTCAACAGGAATTTGACCCTGAGATAATTTTAATTGAATAATGCCTGTGATGCATTAGATTTTTACGGATGGTTTTTATTATTTCTGGGCGATTTTTAATCTCAAGGTGAACTGGGTGTTTCCTTGATTTATTTATACCCCACCTAGAGCATTCGAATTAAGGCTACAGAAATCATAAAATAAATAAATAAATATATAAATAATATTTAAGATGGTGAAAATCAAAAGTGATCATCTTCCAAAAGGGCTTTTTTTTAAAAAATTGGATGTACACTGGTTAACCGAATGGCAAATGCAGTTTCATGGAAATATAAAGAGATGGATACTGGGGCAAAAATGTGCGGTCTAAGCACATTTCAAGTCCTGTAAAGTTAATAGAATATATTGTTCCAAAGTAAACACAGAATGAAACTCTGCGTGCATTTTTCTGACTTGGCTATTTGGCAGGTGAGAAGCTTCCCATAGCTCCAATAATTGTGTGCATAAATAGCATGGCTGCAGAGAATCAGGGACATGACCTTCAGGGAAATAAGCAAGAGCTGTTATATAAGCGAAATGGGTTAGAAACGTTCTGTAAATCCTGAGAAACAAGATTCTGTTTGGAAGAGATTCAGGCAGGATCTTCCATGATTTAGTTGGGGTATGAGACGGAGAGGAGGTAAAGTTTAGAATTTTGGACTAGACTAGCCTAGAACTAGAACTGTATACTGAGATAGGCCATAACAGCAAGACCTTGCAAGTCTGATTGTGTTTTATCTCTCCTTCTCCTTGCACCCAGTGAATAAGGAAGGAGCCCCTCTCAGTCTCTTACAAACATTATATTTCCTGGGATTTAAGAATGTTTCTACAGTTCTTGTCTATTTCCCTCAAGATCATCTTCTTGATTTTCTACAATAGCAAACGTGCGCTTGTTCTCACATAATATGCGAAAGAGGTGAAGACGTTTCTCTGACTACCCCAATGTCAATTCAACAAGGACCCCAGCCACCTACCTCAATATGCAAAAAACACCAAATGCTAAAATATGCATGGGCGTACGATATAAACCAGTGGTGAAATCCAATTTTTTTTACTACCGGTTCTATGGGCGTGGCTTGGTAGGTGTGGTGTGGCTTGGTGGGTGTGGCTTGGTGGGCATGGCAGGGGAAGGATACTGCAAAATCCCCATTCCCACCCCACTCCAGGGGAAGGATGCTGCAAAATCTCCATTCCCATCCCACTCTGGGGCCAGCCAGAGGTGGTATTTGCCAGTTCTTTGAACTACTCAAAATTTCCGCTACCAGTTCTCCAGAACCTGTCAGAACCTGCTGGATTTCTCCCCTGATATAAACATTCCCATGAGGTAATTAATGCAAAGGAAATGTTGACACTCTTTTTCTATTACAGTTCGTATCTCACATGGTATAGGAGCCATTGTTACGCTCATGAACACAAGGGGCAAAGAAGTGCTTCCAACTTCACAAATTACACACCGGAGTTCATTTATGTGGACAAATATTGACTGGATGCCAGAAACATCTGAGAAATTATTCTCATTCAGAGGAAGCTCCACCCAGAGGGCAAGCACTCAACTTCTCCTAAGCTCTAGTCATTTGTTTTGCGCCAGGCTGCCAGCTGGCAAGTGCCTGGTATCATCTCTGACCAACTGTTTTGCTGATTTTAATGGGATGAGAGACCTTTCACAGTCAGTATATACACCTACAGAAAGAAAAAGCAATCTTGGCAATGCTATGTTTTTGACATTCAGTCCTCTGCTACCAAAATAACCTCTAAAAAGAGAACATAGGGGGTGATGGCTGTAACAGGTTCTCCACAGACTTGAAAAAGACAAGAATGTAGATGCTCTGATGAAGAAAATAAGATGTTCCAGATAGGAGGAACAAATTAGATTGCAAGGAAAGCAGCAAGACTGTTCTTCAGGACTAGGAGAAAGTGGTAGTTACCAGTCCTTGAGCCAGCAGAAGTCTACACTAGCATAACATTATGACTCCATTAGTTTCCTTATCCTGCTTCAGGGACATTACTGCCAAATGGTGCAGTCCTTTTTTATGGTATTCAGGGAGATTCAAGATACAGACTGATGTATTCCCCTGGCTTTGTTTCTCTCCCTGTTCATCAAACTTCAGTAGCTATTTGAACGTGTGGGAGCCTTTCATGCCACAAGAAACTGGAATGTACATCTTCAGTACACCCTACAGAATGGACAGATAACTTTGGCAATTAACTCTTTAAAGATCTTGGGCATCATTGTATATCAGAACAGCAATTAACTATCTATTGCTAAAGCACAACATATACATAATGCACAAATAGGACACTATAAAATTATCTCATTGAATGTAATTCTCATCATCTATATTCTAGAGATACAGGCAATGTGATATGTCCCAGATATTGTTCTCCACCGGGAAGCTGGCATAAATAAGATTGAAACTGCATTGCAGCTTAATAAAATCAATTAGGGTCTTAAAACAGGTTTAGGAATCTCTTATTTCTTAATAAATATACTAGCAGGTAGGAAAACTCCATTCTGCAGAAGTTGAATCACTGCTTCAAATTCAGCCTGGCCAGATAGTAAGACAGATTGAAATATCTAAATATAGACAGGCATTGATTTAATGTTTTACCAACTGCTATCTTAGAAGGGAAATATTAGAAAATTTCTACTCATGAAATACATTTTTGCCTGTATAGAATGAGTAATGGCAATTCTAGAGGTTTTTATTTAAAATTCTCAATCTAAACCAAAAAAAAAATGCCCGTTCCAGAAGCGGCACTAAAAGATCTTATAAAGAAGTCCTCCCACAATAAAACTGACATTTAAATGAGCTAAGCAGCATTAACGTTTTAGCACAGATTGAGGAACATCAGGTCTTCAGTTATCTGAATTTATGATAATTCAAGATGCAGGAATAAAATTCACTGACAGAGAAATCATAGAACTGCAATATTACTGATGGCCTTTTTATTATTCCTTAGTATCCCGCATTAAAGATGAAATTAGTTACAAAGCAAATATATTCTGTTTTTGCAGACCTCATGTATTTTCATTGCTGAAAGGCAGCATCACTTCCTTTTAATTGCATCTCTGAACCATTTTAGGATTTCTCTTCGTTAACAAAAGAGTGAAACCTGAGAAGTGTAAACCTGTTCTAGGTGGAGATATAATATTGACTAACAATCTGCACCAGAGAGTCCGATTTCCATTTCCCATGGCAGCAATTGCATGACTTAAAGCAATGTAAAATTCAAAGAGGCTAAAGAGACAGAGAGATTTTTACAAGATGTACTCTTCTAATATGCATGCAAAGGTTTGAACCAGCTATTTTATAAACTAGCATATATATTACACTCTTTACATTAATTAGTGTGCATTATTTCAGCATGCTGGATGATGAAACTGGTGGAGCACCAGCTAGTGCTAGTCGTTTGTGTACAGGTAATCCTGGACATACAGCCACAATTGGGATTGAAACTTCCATTGCTAAGTGATGCAGTCATTTAGTGAATCATGCACAACTTTATGACTTTTTTTGCTGCAGTCATTAAATAAATCCAGCTTCCCCATTAACTTTCCTTGTTGGAATGGCCCTGGGAAGGATGCAAATAGAAATCATGTGACCTCAGAATGCTGCAACTGTTGTAAATACTACTACTACTACTACTTCTTCTTCTTCTTCTTCTTCTTCTTCTTCTTCTTCTTCTTCTTCTTCTTCTTCTTCTTCTTCTTCTTCTTCTTCTTCTTCTTCTTCTTCTTCTTCTTCTTCTTCTTCTTCTTCTTCCTAGCATATTCCCACAAGCACAGGGTCTGCTTTTCGGATTATTGGATGCCACTTTGCACAGTCAACTGCATCTCCAGGGTGCAGGCCTGTGGCTTGCATATCTTTGTTGATGGTGGCTTGCCATCTCTGTTTTGGATGCCCGCGAGGTCACCAGCCATTGACTTCTAGTTGGTAGACAGTCTTGACAATGGTGGAAGGTGCTGCTCTCTGGACATATCCATACCAGCAGAACCATCCTTCTCTCATCTTCTCTTATAATTGATGCCAAACCAAAATGCTGTCGAATAGCGTCATTTGTGATGTAATCAAGAAGGGAGATGCCCGATATCCAATGGAGCATTCGCATTTCCATGGCATGGAGATAGCTTTCGGTCCCTGTTGTTGCTGTCCAGCATTCAGTGCCTGTTGTAAATACATACCAGTTACCAAGTGCCTAAATTTTGAACAAGTGACTCTGGGGATGCTGTGATAGTGATAAGTGTGAGGAGCAGTTGTAAGTCATTTCCTCAGGATCAATCCAACACATAGTGTCAGGGTGTAAGATGCAGGCAAAAATGGCATACACTGAACAGCACAACCCAGTAGCTGGCATTGTATACAGGAACATCTGCATAGTGTATGGGCCAGAGATGGGATTCAAAAAATTTTACTACCGCTTCTGTGGGCATGGCTTGGTGGGTGTGGCGTGGCTTGGTGCGCATGGCAGAGGAAGGATATTGTAAAATCTCCATTCCCACCCACTCCAGGGGAAAATCCCCATTTCCTCCCGATCAGCTGGGACTTGGGAGGCAGAGAATAGATGGGGGTGGGGCCAGTCAGAGGTGGTATTTACTGGTTCTCTGAACTACTCAAAATTTCCGCTACCGGTTCTCCAGAACTGGTCAGAACCTGCTGAATACCACCTCTGGTATGGGCTAGACCCTTGCAAGCCCTGAGGGAAGATCTCACAGAAGGTTGTGGAGAATATAACAGGGCTAAAATCCTGTGGGACTTCCAGATCCAGACAAGTAGGCAAGTATTGGTCAATCAACCAAACACCATGGAAGTAGTTGAAAACCAGAAAACAGAAGTGGAATATATATAGTAATGCCAAGTGACAGGAACACCAGGAAGAAGGAATGTAAGAATCTGTAGAAGTACGATGGCCTGAAATAGAAAATAAAAAGAATGTGGAAAATAAAGGCCAAAGTGGTCCCAATGGTAGTAGAAGCACTCAGGGCTGTGACTCTTAAACTGGGAGGGTGCCTCGAACAGATCCCAGGAACAACATCAGAGCTCTCTATACAGAAGACGGCAGTGCTAGGAACAGCTAAGATGTTCCAACTTTCAGGCCTCTGGTAGAGAACCCGCCATTGAGGAAGACACATACTACCCATAGGAGTGAGAAGGGAATTTTATATATAAACTAAGCTTGCTACATATACTAGAAATAAGCACCTTTTGAATCCCTGAAAGCACTTTAACAATAAACATCACTGTAATCTTGAGAAGGACAATATGCATGTGAGTGTGTCTTGAGATTTTCTGTCCCTCTTCCCATATTTCACCCACAGGTTCTTCCTCCTTTTCCTGAACAAGCATTTACTTGTGATTCTCTATCAAGATAAGCAAGACATTGACAAATTTAAGATGGCCAGATCTGGAGGAAGATGGGGAACCTGTTGATCAATAATTCTGTAGAAAGAGGTAATGCCATAAAAAGGACAGTCTGCTTTTTCACTGGATGAAGAACTCATCCATTTCTCATTATACAGTACACAACTCCAAAGGGACCTCTTGTAACCTACCATATTTTCTTTGCCCAAGACTGAGAACCACAATGCAATATGGCCACAGATCTACCAAACTCCCTGCCTCAGTCTGTTTTTAAGGAATATGATTTTCATTTTAATCAAAATGAACCTAATAGACTGTGTTAGTTTTGTTTTGTTTTTTCAAAGATAACCATAGTTATCTTCAAAGGCCCTCTGGGATAATAATTGTTAGGATAATAAAAAGAGTGGGTGGCTTTATCTCAGTGTTTCATTTGGACTCTATTCATTTTCTCGAAAGCAAAATATTAGATGAAGTGTTAAAGAGAACCTGGGTTTAAAAAAAAATTCAGAGGAACAATTTAATTCTGTGTGATAAAGATACATCTTGCAACTTGCCACGCCATCCATGACATGCTTTCAAAATAGTAACTGTGCCTTCTGGTCTAAAACTGATTGGAGACCTCTGCCCTTTAAGGATGTAAGATGCTACCTTATATCAGAACTACCCTGTTTTCCCCAAAATAAGACATCCCCTGATAATAAGCCCAATCAGGCTTTTGAGCGCATGCACTAAAATAACCCCCCCCCAAAAAATAAGCCCTCCCTGAAAATATGTAAATGCATGTGCAGCCGGTCCCCGCCATTTCCTCTGGTTTCCTCCATGCGCCCCAAAATAATAAGACCTCCCCGAAAATAAGGCCAAGCGCTTATTTCGGGGTTCAAAAAATATAAGACAGGGTCTTATTTTCGGGGAAACACGGTAGTTATGCATAAATTAGGGTAATTAGATATGGGTTGCAGAAACCTAAATGAACATTAGATGTTAGTAAAGTGTTATATGCTGCCCTCTAGGGTCTGACCATGTTTCTGCAACGCATCTCTGACTGTCCTAATTTATTTACCTAGAGCCCACCACTCCAAAAGGGGGTGGGTGGGAACTGGTAAACTCTGCCTCATCCTTCCAGATGGCTGCAGTGGAAAGTTATGTGTAGCTGTTGTTATAAGGAAGCATCCAAGCCACATATCAATATTTTATGTAAAACCTTCTGAAGATCAAATGATATCATTTCAGTGGTTATGCAGTGACTTTCCTTATGTCACTAACCACAGTGGCATATTGCAAGAACAGCTGGAAGAGAGGAGATGTTCTCACTAACGCAGAGAGGGTCTTCCTGCTTACTCTCTTCGAAGGAAAAGAGGTTAAAGTGCTACTAGTTCTGTTCGCTCCAGTCTTCTTTTTTCTGAATTATAGGATTAAAACACCAAAAAGATAAAATATGGGAAATGTGTGTACCGATGATTCTTGTTTTTAATAAAAATAGAAGACAAAAATAGACCATCTTTAGGAGAATCAGTTGAAAATGTGTACATTAGGCTTAATGGGATATAAAAAATGCTTCTTAGGCAAAATACTCATTAGTAGATTATAGCTGTTTAGACCTTTAAAGAAAAGGTCTCAAGGTTGACAAACAGTAAAATTGGCAAATTTCACTATTACATACCAAACATTTTTTTTTAGTTTTGTTGACTGCTAAAACAGCATTCCCTCCCTCTTAACAAACTGAAAAATTTCACACTCTTTTGTGCTAATTATTCCTAATAAAGATAACACCCCCACTATGATTTTGAAAGGGGGGAAAGTCTCTTCCCCCGTTTCAGTGGACCAATATGACCAATGATTGTTTTTTATGTATTTTTTTTTAAGTGCATACCCTCCTCTTTCTTTTTCTATAAAGCATTTGCCATAGGTGAAACACTCACATAGATTCTAGCCATCAGATCATTTTTTTTTTCCCAGTATTTTATTTTTATTTTTTAAGACAAACAAACATTTAGTACATCATTCATTTCTTTAATGTGACATTTCGGTGTTATCTTCAAAAGTTTCTTCTCTCCTCTTCTGTCTTCAATCTCACCAAATCCATTACAAAGATTTTCCATTAATATATTATTCTAATTACAACCAATTTTTTTTTTCAATCTCTTTTAAAAACTTATTTGTATCTCTTTTCTAACCAATAGTAAAATTTATTCCATATCTTAAAATATTCTGTATCTTCTCTTTCCTTTATCATCATAGTTAATCTATTCATTTCTGCACAATCTAAGATTTTTTTAATTACTTCTCCCTCCGAAGGTATATTCTCTGCTTTCCACTTTTGTGCATAAACAATCCTTGCTGCTGTTATTACCTCTGCTGTTATTATTATATAGATCATATATTTTTTTCTGCCCTAAAATTGTACCTAGCCTATTTGATGAAATTATTTCAGAAGTTTCCTGGAACAGATTTCCATTTGACCAATTAACATCATTTTCTAGGATAAAATCATGCCCTTCAATTACGACAGTCACAGTGTATGAACAGGCTCATCTCCACTTTATGTAACATGGGCTTTTCAAGTGTTCCTTCATCTGCCATTTCTTAGAAAGAGCTGTTACATGACAGACACATAATAGGGTGTCCATGTTTCTGAAAATAAGAACTACTACTTGTTCTTCAAATATACAAAATATTTCTGCGAATGTGTATAGGAGTGGAGTGGAACAGAGCTCTGTTCTGTAACTTTTTCAGAGAAAGCTAGCAGAAGTAATTTTTTCAGAGATAAACTAGCAAAAGCTAGATGCTTTTATGTGATGTCATTTTTCATATTTTTACTGAAGTTTTAACAAGTACAATTATTTCTATGAGCTGGGACTCCTCATTAGAGAACTTTGCTTTTCCGATATCTTCCTCTCTAAATCTCTTATAAACTGAAACTCAATTTGACCAAGATATGAGCAAAGCTAATAATGAATTCTCTACAGCATGTTCTTTCCTAATCATCACATTATCTCTTCTTGGCAGAACATGTAATAATCCAGAGCTCTAATAAAAAAAAACCTCCATTGCTCCAGAGCAGTTAGAATAGGAAATGACAGCATATCAGATATAAAGAGAAGGCATAGAAATTTTCATGATACTTTACATACAACTCTACTATATGTAGCTGAGAATGGTATGCCAGTGCATATGTTTGTGTGGGGCTATTGGTGGGGGTGGAAGTGGGGGGGTTATGGGGTTGTAATATAGTTATAATCTCACTCACTTATTCACTCTTCAATATAGGAAGAGCCAGGACAAAATTAAATTGGACTTTCTTTCATTTACATTTCATTATATTACATGCAAATCTATATGATTGCATCTTTTTCATTAAAATTTTAATTTTTGTAACAATGTTCAGAGCTGCTCCAGGGACTATACATTTTTGAAGGCTGTGTGTAGCCAAAGGGTTTCTACCTTATCAGATTCAAATTGTCAGAGTTTGGCCATTTTCTGCGTGAAAGAACGACATTTAAGGAATTTGGTAGACCATTACACTACCAAATTTGGAAGCACCCTATGCAAAGATCTCTTGATTAATACAGCTGAATGAAACAGAAGAAGACAAAGAGGAAGTGTGTTTGTTAGAGTGAAGAGCCTTTTGCACTGACAGTACAATTCACGAATACAACAGCACCATTCACCATGTAGTAAAATGAACAAATTGTATTAATCTGTCAATTGCAGGCTATGTTAGCTTGCAAGGGGACTTGGCCCAAGCTGCTCATTACCTAACTAACCATCCTGTTAGCCTATGGATGGATCTGTCCTCTCACAAATCCCATCAGCCAAGAGACACATGTGAGAAACTATCTTAAGGATGGAGTGATGGAATGATAGAGGCAAGCAACTGCTTCAGCTTCTTCCATTAGTTGCCCATAGCTGCATCTGTCTGCAAGACTTCTTCAGGAACTATCACTGTTCTGTGGTCCAATTCAGCTGCAGTACTTTTAAACATGCCCTGCATGAAAAGAAAAATAAGAAAGAATCCCTACCATATAATTTTTTAAATTATTTATTTAAGGTATATGACAGGATATGACTAATCATGCGAGGGAGTGGTTCTGGGAGTTGTAGTCCTATACATTTGAAGACCATCAACTAGGGAAAGCTGCTACAAGAGAAGCAAAATATTGAGATCCCAAAGAATGCTTGATTTCGGATGATCTATGGCGATTTTTTTCATGCAGTTTTCTTGACAATAACATGGAAGTGGTTTGAATTGTTCTCCATAGTTCCTCCTTCAGGCTTCATTGTTCCAGTGCAATTCTTTATATAAATACTTTAGATTAAATACTCTAAGGTATTTAAACTAGATTTTATCTAATTCTTTTTTAAAAAATTTTTTTATGATTTATCTCTTAGAATATGTAAATTAAATATTTCCTATTTTTAAAAAAACCCTTTAATGCATATATATTTATATTGCTAAGAATGGCAAAATTCAAAGAAATATTTAATCCACTGAACAGTTATGTTGCCAGGAGGTGCCGATCAAAACATTTCATATAGGGATACACAAAATTTGAATTAACTAAACATTTCTACTTCCCATAACACCCCTAATAAAGCTTCCAAGTCCCCTGTTTTTATGTTACTGTACTTTGTTTTGATACACAGTATTTTTATTAATAAGTAAAGTGTCATGAGCTACAAACAGGGTATTCAGTACCACAGACTTTAAGAAGTGTTGAATTGGATTGTTCTTGCATTATGTCAGCGATCAAGAACAGGAAGAGAATAATTGTTGCTTTTCTGAAAATGGAAAGTACTAAGACTATTTTAGAAAGGAAATTCTAAGTTATAAGACTTTGTTCAAAAAAAAGAAGAAGAAGAAATTTGAGAGTAAAGAAAACCTAATCATATAAGGTTATTTCCATATTGGTGTCCCATATCTCTACCTGTTGATAGCTTTGGACAAATAAATGGTCATTTCCCTTTCCTCCATATTTATGGTTTCTTTTTTTCTTTTTCTTTTTTAGTTATTAAGTTCATTACACCCTGTTATGAAATAAATTAAATTTGACTTTTTGCATAAAAAGCCTGCATAACATTCTCACTTATTTCTGGCTGCAGCTTAGAAGAAAGCTTTGAAATCAGAAGACATCAAATGTTTTATAAATTCTCTCAGTCTCTTTGCACAGAATTATACTTTTTGAAATGATAGGTTGGATGGTGCTGGAAAGATCTATTATCACATCACAAAAGATCTATTATCACATCACAAAACAAAAATGTCCTTGTGACTGACTGAACTCTGGATTCTGGACTGCCTTATGCAATTCAGGTTATGTAAACCAAACTCCACAGAAATCTAAGTGGATTTCTGGTTGAGCTGTATACTTATGGGGTCTCCTCAAAAGCGTAATATACAGGCTGTACCAAAAGTCAAGCCTTATATACAATTTATTTTGTAAATTACATTAAAAGTTTGAGTCGGTTGCCCTTTTCTCCTAAATACTTCCTTACTCTTTAAACCTTTAAACATTCCTAAGTACAGTAACATTTTCTGGACTACTAAAAAATATTGTGATTGGCCTGACTTTTGGTACACCCACTATTAGACTCTTCCTCTCACTCCTGACTCTTTTTTCCCTCAAGGAATCACCTAGAAACTTCAAAGTTATGGATGATTTGGGCCCTAGCCAAGATCCTCTTCCTGGAATATTAAATGCACCACACTAAGAAACACTTGCCAGTTCTTGCTTCATCCAGTATCAGAAATACAAATCTAAATCCTACTGTTTACAAAGTCTAGAATATTTTGGTGTCACATTTATTTATAGGCACATTCTGAATTGAAATCTTTTATTGTTAAATTTATTTATTTATTAAGGAAATGTATCTAGCCTTGCAATTCACACATGGTGACTCTTGATGGCTTAAAAAATAAAATGTTGTGGCCCGCCGGCAGCCAGCAGAACTGACAGCAGAGTTGGACAGTGAGGAGGTTGGGGAGGAACTTGGGCCAGTTCTGGGGGCTGGGGAAAGCTCGGATGAGGGCTCTGTGTCGGAGGCAGAGAGGGAGTTAGTAGCGAAGCAGAGGAACAACTCGAGCCTGTTCCCAGTGTGCACATGCACAGAGCTGCCAGAAGATAAGAACAACTCAGAAAACAGTGTCAACTCAGGAGTAAAGCAACACCTTGGAGGTGATTGGCTCCTCCCATAAGAAATAAAAGAGGAGCGAACAGGGAGTGCAGGAAACAATTCATTCATTCCATGACTCTGAGAGACTCTGTGCCAAGTTTTGCCTTGTACTGCGGTTGGAAACAAGTTACATGGCAGCTTGCCAAACGAGATAAGTGTGTTGAGAAATATTCCTTTGAAAAACTGTTTGGACAAACCTTGCTAACTGTGAATGAACGTAATTCAAAGTCGTGTAAATAAAAGAGGTTTTGCTGGGACCAATTCCTGCCTCCTGCTTGTTAGGGGAGCTTAGGTCAGAACATAAAACCCTAATACAAAACCAACAAATTCTCACTCCCCACCCCGGGTGACAACAATCAAACCAACCCCTTGATGTGCTTCATATTTCACCCTGGGGTCCCCAGACCTGCTGAAAAAACTATGTCTTCAGGGCCTGTCAATATAGGAGCAAATCTTATTTCCACAAGGGTGGTGTTCCACAGGGAGGAAGCCACCACCAAGAAGGCTCATCTTCTTGGTCCCACTAAATGGATTTCTTTAAGAGAAGGGACATGTAACATACCCTGCCTCCTCATTCTGATAGTTGGGTAGATGTAACTGGGATAAGATGGTCCCTTCAAATAACCTGGCTCCTCTTTAAATGTGACAACCAGCACCTTGAATTGGACCCAAAAGCAAATTGCAGTCCTCACAAGAGATGTAAGAGTGCAAATCTAGACTTGTATAAAACATGAGGGATACCTCATTTTAAACCAATTGAGGCTTCTGGACACTTTTCAACGGCAGCTCCAGGTAGACTGCATTGCATTCTGAAAATTATTTTCAGAATAAAACTTTATGAATTTTCCTGGGGAATCTGATCATGAGATCCTAGGAATATTTTTGTTTGATGGAAAGATACTTTGCTTGTTGCTGTTGCTGACAAAACCATCAGTTCTGCCTTTAAACTTCTGAAGCTAAACCAGTGGTGAGTTGCTCCCGGTTCAGCCCGGTTTGGCCGAGCCAGTAGTGGTGACGATATGATGTCACTGAACCGGTTCTCTTTGACTGGGAGCTGGACCCTCCCACCTGCCCCCACTCTATTCCTATCTTTATTTCTTGTTTTTTAGCCCAGCTGATAGGTGCAGCAGAGTGGATTGCCACACCTCAGCTGGCCAGAAACCTAATGCGCTTGCGAGCGAAACGAGCAAGTGCACAGCGATCATGCACAAAGCATGTGCGCAAAGAGAACTGGCGGTAACACCGGTTGGAACCCACCACTGAGCTAAACCATGAAAATGCTAAACTCTTGTCTGTAATTATAACAGAATAGATAACACTGTTTTTCAGTATTCTATAACTGATTATATGTCACTGGATGGAGGGATTGATGGATCGATAGACAGATAATATTTATTATGTTATTTTTTGGTAAAAGTGCACCTATATGGGCCAAACATAAACTTTAAAAAATGGCTGTTCCTAATATCATCAATTCAAAAAAAAATTACTTTGAGCAGAAAAATCACTTTCTGAAATTGAAAATTTATACAGGTGCAATCAAATACGCCCCAACCATAGAGAGGAGCAGAGTAGTCTTCACTATCTTCCACTATTCCTTGCTCCATATACTTCTGAGTAATTATGAGATTTGATTTGCTGTAAATGAATACAAAATTATAGTGCAAAATTTGATGACTGAGGCTATTAGCCTCAATTCCACTCCTGTTGGAATGAATGGAACAATTGAAAAATCTCACATCAAGTAGAAAAAAAAATCAAGTATTCGGAACTTTACAAAATGCTGATTAAAGTTTATGTCTACAGATGGATGCTTAATTCAGAAGCTGCATGTCTCAGTAATGAATAAAACTGATGGGAAACCATTACTCTATAGAGTTCCATCTTATAAAAATTGCATGTTTACTGCCAATTGTGTCAGAAGGGCACAAAGTGAAGATGTTTCTTAACTCAAGTTTGTTTGTTACAAACTTCTTGTTTGCAGAGTCCTTGGCATTCTCCAAGCTTGGTTATTTGGTAACGTCATTAATGTTACCTATTTAGATAATGAAATGTCTGCAAGGACTAAGCAACATTTCATTGAAACTTGTTTTTTTTAATATACTGTGACTTCACTCTTAGATTTTCTACAACAAAAGGAAGCACACCTAACTGTGGGTCATTTTTTCAGTTTAGACTCTACAAATGTCATTGTGTTTATCTCATCTGTTCAGCTTTCTTTTACTCTATCGGCATTGAAAAATATAGAAAGCAATGACTTCCAAAGAAGTACAGAGAGTGAATTGAGAACAGCCACTAGCACTAAGTTTTCAAATGAACTGTGAATGTTTCAAATTATGATTATCATCAGATAGTTTTTTAAAAAGGTCAATATACTATATATTAGTGTGAGTAGCAGGTATATTTCAAAGGCTTGTGAAACTGTATTCTTGGTGCTTAAAGTGTTCTCTGAATCTTGCCCCAGCTTGTAAGACAACTTTCTGAAGAAAGGAATTATATATAGAAATACAGATGTTTCTATTGTACACTGAAAACTGTAATGGGCAAGTACTTTAGACTTCCTTCAGATTCTGTTAATATTCTAAGCTTTTTTTAAATAATGCTTTTTAAAAATTAAGAATGATTCCCCAATATTTCTAGGAAGTCCAGAAAAACAAAAGAAAAGCAAAGAGTGAAGGTATGCTCCCTATGTTTTCAGCTAAGTACAAACATTTACCCTGAGAAAGTTTAAAAGATTAGCCAGCAAATACTGAATGATTCTTATATTAAAAATATGGGACTTCTGGGGGAAAAAATGAAGGCAGTGCTGTGAAAAGCAGCGCTGATGACTATATCAAAATGAAGAGTTGATGGGTAGACTAACTCTTCAATAATTCTTCAGATGAGGAGATGACTTGAGATCACCCACTCCAGACAGCTGCTGTTCATGAGAAACACAAGATGTCCCCTCATGAGGAGACCATAAGATGATCATAAGCTTCCAGCAGATTTATAACTTTGCAAGATGATGGAATAATCATCTTGCGTAAATTACAGTTGGCATCTTTGAAAGGGCACTAGATTCACATAATTCCTTTTCTAATCACTTTCAAAAATTCTTAACTGCTTTTCAACTATTAGGAACCTTTGAAGCAAACACATTTTATAGCACCAAGTGAGATTGCTTTAATCTTTAGCAAAAGATATTTGAACTACAAGTTTATTCAATTAAAAAAAGATTGGGGGGAATAAACTGCAAAAAGGTGGTTAGAACTTTGATTTTGGAAAGTTACAAATAGATAAAGGTTTAGATGGATTTGAAATAAATTTTTTAAAGTAATTATGAGTCCTCCCCATTGAAAAAGTGCTATTGTTTTGAATTCTGAATATAAATATAAGATGGGACTTTGAAGATTGGACATTAGAAGAAAACAGAAGAAAATATAGGTTACAATAAAAGAAGAATTCTTTATGCTGTTGTGATGAAAGTAGAAAGTCACTTCTTTATATTTTTTTTTCTTTTGACTTGGCTTTTTTTTTTTTTTTTTGCTTAATAGGAAAAAAGTTCAAAATGTTCAATATTTCAAAAATTCATAATTTTTCCAGCTTGCCAGCTCTAATGCTAACAGCTATGATATGCTCTGGTGCAGGAATGAAATCCAGCAGGTTCTGACAGGTTCTGGAGAACTGGTAGCAGAAATTTTGAGTAGTTCAGAGAACCAGCAAATACCACCACTGGCTGGCCCCAGAATGGGGTGGGAATGGAGATTTTGCAGTATCCTTCCATTGCCACACCCACCAAGCCACACCACACCCACCAAGCCATGCCCACAGAACCAGTAGTAAAAAAATTTGGATTTCACCACTGCTCTGGTAGTCTCTCATTCAAATTCCAACTAGGCTTCTGAGATTTTGTGGCTGCTTTTGCAAGCTTCAATATGTTTGGCACTGTTAATATATAGTGATTTGCCTTCTGTTTCTTGCCCACAAAGAAATCAGTTCATCCCTCAATGTATGGAAGCATAATTAATAACTGGAATATTATATGTATATATCTTCCGAATTTGGGTAAACGGTGATCTGATTTTGTCTTCCTTCTAGCAAACTTTGAGAGTCATTTGCATAATGACTCTAGAACTAGCCTTCTCTGCCATTTTCACCAGCATAACCCTAAAGATGAGGCGAGTGAGCTCCTACTCTTCCAGCTCAGAAAAATGTTAAGACTTGGCTCTGCATTTGGTATGCAAATTGAAGAGTGATATGCAACCTTGGGAGTGGTTGGTATCATGACGGCGTTCTCCCTACTTTTTAACTCTTTAACTGTTAATATTTCAAACCTAACCTTTTAAATTCTCCTTTTAATTTGTTCTTATTTATGCTTTTATATTATGATTGTAAGCCACCCAGAGTCACTTACATAAGCTGGGCAGTGTAGAAATCAGATGGAAATAAATGAAAATATTGTTTATTTATTTATGAAAATAAATAAACTTGGCAAACTAAATGTACATATTTAGAGTTTATTACATCATCTAAGAGTGTAATGTGCCTACTTTTTTTATGGTTGCAGGAATTGGGTATGGACAGTCTAGAGAAAAAAAAAGGACTACAAATGACATGGTAGCAGTGGCCCGGTACTTGAGGGGCTGTCACAAAGAAAAGTGGGTCAACTTATTTTCCAAAGCCCCAAAAGGCAAGACAAGAATCAATGGATGGAAACTAATCAAGGAGAGAACCAACCTGGAATTAAGGAGAAACTTCCTAACAGTGAGAACAATTCACCAGTGAAACAGCTTACCTTCAGAAGTTGTGGGTGCTTCATCACTGGAGTTTTTAAGAAAAGACTTGACAGCCACTTGTCTGAAATGGTATAGGGTCTCCTTCTTGAGCAGGGGGTTGGACTAGAAGACCTCCAAAGTCCCTTCCAGCTCTATTCTGATTGATGATACTTCAACATCATTTTTTTTCTTCATTCTTCCCCAACCCCAATTTTTCCTCTTTAATTTTTAGCCATCCTGCCTGGTGAGTTCGTAGTAATTCAAATCCTTGCAACTGTTTTTTAAAACTGTAATTGTTTGGATAGAGTTTTAGGGTTAAAGTATCTCCTAATTATTTTTCTTTAAAACCATGATCCCATACATATGCAATATGTTCAGGAGAGTCCCTGCAAAAATCTGTATTATATGGTTTTCTGGGGGTAAATTTTTCATGAGCAAAAGACAGAGACGGAGTTCAATAAGGAGGGGGGAACTCTCTACCCCACAGAGTGTTCCATTTCTATTTCATAATCACCAGGGATCTTCCTTTCATATCTGTTATCACAAAAACCTCTTCCTTTTCAACTCTATAATCAGTCCTCCTTTTCCAATGTTTCCTCGTAACCCTTTTGGCTTTTCTTTTCTTTTCCTGACAGTTCTTAAAATACTGAACTGATATAATTAATTAATTCACACCCTGAAGTAGAATACTCTTTGTTTCCTCATCTTTGTTCTCTTCTTCCCTGTGCTGTATTACTTTATTATCTTTCAATTTGTTATTTTATTTTTATTTGTTATTTTAATACCATGTTTCCCTGAAAATAAGATCCTGTCTTATATTTTTTTTTGAAATACCCTGAAATAAGTGCTTGGCCTAATTGCCATGAGCTCAAAAGCCCGATTGGGCTTCTTATCAGGGGATGTCTTATTTTGGGGGAAACAGGGTAGTAACAGTCTTGTTGGGCATTATGGCATAAACTGTTTGTTGTTGTCATCAGCCTGAATCAACCACTGGAAGATGAAAGCTCCTTCATTAATTGTTATGGACCATAATCTCTTATGCTGGTCCAGTAGAGGTAGGTAGATAGTTGCTCTTCGAATTCCCAGTCTAGGGCTGGGAGAGAGATCACACCATTTCTCATAGGATATGAAACTGAGTAAGAATACAGGTAAATTGGTTAAAAATTACCTTTATCTATGTCATACCCCTAAAGATAGAGATGTGTTTTTAGAGCCCCAAAGTAAATAACTAGCCAGTATGCCCCTCTTTGTACACTTGGCATCTCAGTATGCTAAACAGGTTATACCACAGAGGGCATATTTGCGCTCTCATTCAGTAATTAAGCTGGCATTTCCCACTGTAAGAAAATGCTTATATCACTTATTTGATCTGCTACTCTGAGTATCAACCTTGCTCAGGGAAAGACATATTGAATGTATAATCACTAATTAGAGTCGTCAGAAAGCAGCCTAGAAATTTACTTTGTCCCTTTAAACCAGGGGTGTCAAACTGGTGGCCCGTGGGCCGAATGCATCATATGCAGGCTACGCCAACCCCAGCTTCGCAAATGGGAAAATCGTCACAAAATGTCACATGATAGCAATGAGACATGGCGAGTTTGACACCCGTGCTTTAAATCACAGAAGTTGGAGATCTGGTGCTCTTGGTCTTTGTCTCCTCGTTCTTTCTGTCCAACCTCTTTTTTGACCAGTTGAAAGAACTATTATAACCTCATTTGCTTCTCTAGCAGATAGAGGAAGTTGGGCAGATGACAGGATAGGAGAAGGAAAACAAGTTGGTGCAACTGCTGCATTTCCTGTTTAATTGATACAGATAGAGGCAGAAAGCGAAGATCCAGCTTGTAGAATTGGCTCTAGACAAGACAGCAAATAGCACTTTGTAATCTATCAATGACCAGGGATATGGTGTCCAACACAAGATCATTTATTTTGGCATATAGGGCAAAAAAAAATAAAGAAATACATCAATCTCTAGTAGAAAAAAAATTAACAGAGTTTGCCTGTCATCCAAAATTCCTGGGCCTTTTTACAGGGCCAACTGTACTAGCTGAATGGAATATTATGAGTTAGCATTAGCTTCCAGCTCATCCTTTATGACAGCATCAAATATCACAAATAAGTTTAGTCTATTGGAGATCTTACCAGGATTTATATGGGAATCGCCAGGATCTTGTTAGAGAAAAACATGTAACTAAATTTTCATATAAAGTTAATAAAAGACCTGTTGTTTACAGTCACAATTTGGTTTTCTCCAAAAGTAATGTTAGTAGTATTTCCAAGCTTAAGATCAACTTTTGATCAATGAACAATTTAATATTGAGGGCACATTGATGACAAAGTGCCAGGTTGCTAAACATTTACATTTCTACTGTGAGTTTTCTTTTCTCCTTTTGTTCCATCAGCACTGCAGGATATAAATATCACCATGGTATCTAAAAGCTCATTATGCATTTTTAAAAATTTCTTTGGCCAATGAAATCTCCCTGTTATATTACATCACATTCAGAATGCCATGACAACATATACCTATATGTGATTAAGCAAAATAGTATCCTTTGAATTAAACTAGACTTTTGTCTGAAATGGTACAGTTACAGGGCATAGTTCTCGATTGGTTTAACGCTAGCTACTAAAAGGGCACATGTGAATTAGCACAAAAAGAAATGATGGTGATTCAAATTGCAGAAGTTTAAAATTTAGCTGTATTCTGATTTATTACTAGCTTGTTTCATAGTCAAGACCTGTCAGTGGAATCAAAGGCAGAGGTAAGGTTAACAAAAATGGCATTGAGTTGTTTTGTATGCCCATTTCTCTCTCTCTCTCTCTCTCTCTCTCTCTCTCTCTCTCTCTCTCTCTCTCTCTCTCTCTCTCTCTCTCTCTGTGTGTGTGTGTGTGTGTGTGTGTGTGTGTGTGTGTGTGTGTGTGTGTGTGTGTGTGAATAAAGGCCTTCAATGTGACTTATTTACTACATATACATTTACTTTAAAGAAATATAGCCCTTCCTACCACCTTTACCTCAGCTTCACTTTCTTCTATAATAAATGTTTACACCTCATTCAACAACATATACATATTTAAACATATCTGCATATCTTATCAAGGGCTACACTAAATGTAAAATTCAAGATCCCCTAGTATTTCAGAGGTTCCATGGTATAAACTACTCCTAATACCCAAAGTATTTCAGTATTAATACTGAAACATCTTAAAAGCAAAATTCAGGTTATAGGTTTCTCTTCAAAAATTGATGTTACTGAAATTCATTGAAGTGCTAGGCCATCTCTTTCAACTCTTAGGGGGGAAAACAGCCAAATGAACCCCAATTCCCTCCAATTTAATTTCAATTTATTTATTTCATTGCTGGTAATCTGTAGTTCTCCAGAGGTAGCTACCTACAACTCTCCATAGCCTCAAACCAGCACGGGTGAGGAATTTTAATTAGTGTAGTAAAATAACATCAGGAGGGCCACAAGTTCCTACCCCATGATTTATATCCTCCTTTCTCTATGTTGTAAGCAGTCAAGAATGGAGTCTCATAAGATAAAGATTTTCCCACTGTAGAAGAATAGAATAGAGCAGAGCAGAGCAGAGCAGAGCAGAGCAGAACAGAACAGAACAGAACAGAATAGAATAACTTTACTGACACTTTGAATGTATGCTAAACGGCATACATTAAAATGAGATTTCACTGCATACATCTCTCAAAGGGTCACCACCTCTATCAGGAAATGCTGAGGAAACTGAGTTTGACAGCATTTCTCCCTGTTCAATGCAACACTGAAAATACAAAATTCTTCTCTAAATGTTTGCCACTCTCAAATTGGCCTTTTTAGTCACACTAGATGCTGTTTTAGGACCTCTTTCCAGAGCATGATACCATAGTCTTTTTGAGACTGAAAGTTGCCAATGTAATCTCTAAATGTAATATGGTTGGGAGTTTTTTTCCTGCAGAAATCTTTTGGTAGGATGGAAAACCTAAGAAGAATAAAGCAAAATAGATGTCATCTTAATGTTATGAAACACCACCAAATAACTGTAGGATTTATTATAAACACTTGTAACAATGTTTTGAGCTAATCGTGTGTGCTGAGCCCTTTATTAATTCATCGCAATCCAGAATTATTATCCCAAGCCAACCAATTTGCAGTTGCAGAACTGAATGAAAATCCACCATTAAACTGTGTGGCAGAGTTTATTCAAAACTACACAGAAGGCCCAACTCTGGTGCATTCAAACACACGTATGGCCCAGTGGTGGGTTTCAAATTTTTTTACTACCGGTTCTGTGGGCATGGCTTGGTGGGCATGGCATGGCATGGCTTGGTGGGTGTGGCTTGTGGGCATGGCAGGGGAATGGATACTGTAAAATCTCCATTCCCACCCCACTCCACAGGAAGGTTACTGCAAAATCCCCATTTCCTCCTGATCAGCTGGGACTTGGGATGCAGAGAATAGATAGGGGCGGGGCCAGTCAGAATTTTTACTACCGGTTCTCCAAACTACTCAAACTTTCCACTACTGGTTCTCCAGAACTGGTCAGAACCTGCTGAAACCCACCTCAGGTATGGCCCCAAACAGCATTACCTAGGAATTAAAAAAAATAACCACTTGAAACTTCCGAAGAATCCACTTTGTTGCTACTTGGGGATCTTTGGATATGTAGTACTCAGAATGAAAGGATTACTTTTGCTTCTTTTAAACAGTTCTAATATCTGTAAAATCTGTTGCCTAACACTCATACAGCATTGAATCACAGTGTGGTTAGTTCTACTGCTGTCCTGGCATGCTGTCTCTACTTAAGGTACACGTTTCTCCATCTGTGTGTATCAGATTAGCTCAGTGCCAGCCTAAACCTTTTCGCTGCCTGAAGCAGCGCTGAAACATTAACCCCCCCTCCCCCCTTCATAGCTGAGGCTAAATTTCTTTCTCTATCAGATGCCAACTCTTTTCTTCCTCTTGTCTTCCTTTGTTGCCTAAAGCAAATCATTTCATCTGGCCACATAGCAAGGCTTAGCTGCAACCTATTAAAACAATCTCCCAGCTTGGAATTGTTCCAGAAAAGCTAAGCATTTTTCAAAGCCTAATGGTTAGAGCTGGAATCTCAGCTGTTGAAACAGAAGATCATTGGATTAATATGTTTAGGTTTAACTGAGTGTAAAATTAAAACACGGATCTAGCCTCCCCAAACCCAGTCTCTAGGGTTTAGGTTATAGTTCTCGCTGAATTGATCCTGCTAGCTAAAAATCAAAAGGAATCTGGTAGCAACTCTGTCAGTCTCTTCATTCTACTATACCTCTTACAAGCTCCTGCCTTTTAATAAAATGTACAGGTGGTCCTCAACTTATGACCATTTGTTTAGCAATGGTTCAGAAGTACAGCGGTCGGTGCTGGGGGGAAAAAGTGAATTATGACCTTTTCTTGAAGTTGCAACCATTGCACCATTCCCCTTAGTCACGTGGTCACAATTTGGGCGACTGGCTTGCAGTTATGATTGGTTGCAGTGTCCCAGGGTCACGCGATTACAATTTGCAAACCTCCCCAGCTAGCTTCCAACAGGCAAACTCAATGGGGGAAGTCAGATTTTCTTAATGACTGTGTGATTCGCTTAACGATGCTAGTAAAATGGTCCTAACAGCATGTGATGACTCACTTAAGGACTGTATCACTTAGCAACTGAAATGCCATTCCCATTGTGGTCGTAATTCAAGGACTACCTGGATCACCCTGAAAAGGTGCTTTCAGAGTCCTACTAATATTTGCTCACCATGGGCTGACACAGCTTTCCTTCTGCAGTGTCTATAAATAAAATTACATTAAAAATAGCCATAAATGCTAGAAAATCTGGTTTAAAGCATGCCTGTATGGAGGGCATTAGATTAAGGCATGCAGTCCTCTATTATTTTTGTTTTCCTTATAATTTAATACAACCATTTGGTTTGGTGTTGTTTTATTTAGGCTGTTTATATAGGCCAATCAGCAGAAAGTACATTTCATTCCTTTTATCTTCATTTTCCCCATTTGCTTTGCTTAGTAATAACCACAACAAGAAAAAGAAGAACAAGAACAACTTATTAATGTATGTAGCAGGTGTCAGGGATGCTTTGCAATCAGGAATTAAGATAGCAGCTATAAAAACAAGTCAATATCTCAAAGCAGCAGACCATCAAATGTTAAAAGCTTGCTGGATTTAAAATGCTTTAAAGCGTGATTGAAAATAGGAAGTAAGCCAAAGAACTTTCTCTTACAAGGACATTGCAGAACTTTCAAGGAATGTAGAAATGAACAACTTTTTTGGTTTTCACCAGCTGTACTTACAAGGTCAAGCCACTGTATTCGGAATTATGACACCCTTCCTCTTTTACGTGCCTCCTGATACACACAGGCTATCTATTTTCCTTTGTTTCCTTTAATGTATTAATGTTTTTGTTTTATCATTTTCGCTTCTTACATTTCAAGCTGCAATCTTCTATACAGGCATATAGACACCCATCTCCACCATCCATTATGAATGGGAACATTCAATAATTTAACACTTTTTAGAAGGGTAGAAAAGATAGGTCACCAACCTTAGTTGCCTCCATGTCCATCTGCAGCTTTCCCTATTAAAGATAAAGAGTATTCTAGTCTATCTAGCCATGATTTGGCCAGTAAATGGCAAGTACTATGAAAGCCCAATTTAAGAATGTTCATGCTATCCTATGCAAACTAGGATCTCCAATTTAGAAATTACCTTGCAAGCCAATATATTGCCGCCTGGATCCCTTCAATCAATGTACAATAGTATCTTGGTACTCAACCACTTTGAAACTCGTCGAATTTGGCACTCAACATATTTTGCTGCAAAAAATTTTAACCCAGGACTCATCGCTTGTTTGGTACTCAACACATAAGCTAGAACTTGTCGGTGTTGGCTGCCTTGTGACTCACCACATTGTTCCTTTTGGGGAAATTGCAGAAGGTGGCTTTACTTGGAACTGCTTCCGATGTGACGATATCTGTAACACCGTCAAGCAAAAAGAACTGGAGATCATAAAATGCAAAGACCTGCAACAGAAAGAGAATGACTGTGGCAAAAGAAAGCAAAGGTAGCACCAATAATAATAATAATAGGGGCCTTGGGTGCAATCCCAAAATAATTGGAGCACCAGTTGAACACATTAGCATTGACAAAATCACCATCAGTCAATTGCAAAAGGCATCTTTACTTTTTTTATACCCTCCCCCTTTCTGTGGACTGAGGTATTTTTTTACATGACAGTTGTCCTGTCTGTGGTTTCTCCTCTTGTTTCAAGATCATTCCCTTATACCAGTGATGGCTAACCTTTTTGCTGTCGCATGCCAAAAATGGGGGGAGCGTGGGGGGGTCATACGTGTGCGTGCCCACACTCATAATTCAATGTGCCCCACCCCAGGCCTGTTTTTCGCCCTTCCAAGGCTCCAGAGGCTTTCTTGGAGCCTGGGGAGGACGAAAATGGCCTTCCCCACACCCCCTGGAGGCCCTCCAGAGACTGGAAATGGTCCATTTTCTGACTTCCGGTAGGACCAGAAAGCCCAAAAATCAGCTGGCCGGTGCACACATGCATTCTGGAGCTGAGCTAGGGCAACACTCACATGCCCACAGATATGGCTCTGCATGCCACCTGTGGCACGCGTGCCATAGGTTCGCCATCACGGCCTTATACCATTACAGATGCTGGTAGTTCCAGAGAACAAAAGAAAAAACTAAAATGAGAGATTGCCCCCTTCTTTCAGCTAGTTATGCCATGGTGACAATATGAATAGTTCCATCCATCGCTTTAAAGTTTGCACGTCTCTTTTTAACAGCTGGTCTGAAGGATATTTAATGAGGGCATTAGATCAGATTTATTGAAACAACGACTTGCTTCACTGTAAAATCAGGTCTTTTTTTTTTTTTTTTTTTTTTTTTGCTAGATTGGCTGATTAATATGTGCTGGCTTCTTTCAGGATGAATATTCCAAGTACCAATGTCAAGATTTTACTTTGTATAAATATTTCTAATTAATGGATGCCTTCATCAAGTACAAGAAAAATTAGTCATTAATACTCACCAGAGAGATTTACAATAAGATTGATTACTTCTGACTTAATTTGATTTTCAGTCGCCACTAATTTGTTTTTAATAGATATCTGATTTAGTTTTTTCTTCTCTCACTTTTCTTACAAGTTTCACTCTCTCTCGTTCTTCTTTCTTAAAAAAGATTCAAGTCTGGAATTCCCTCAAAGCAACCCAAGCACTTTGCACAACCTTCAAAGTTTTGGTGCTATATATTCCCGTTTAATTTACTCAACCAAGGTCAAGCAAGGAAACACATTAATCATCAGAAATGCTACTTGTAAGATTTAAGTTAAAATTGGAACTTGAGAGCCAGAGAGTTATAAAGGACTACACGGATCATTTACACCATTTACATCAGAGACATTGGCTGGATTGTCCAGATTAAAACCAATACCTGGAAGATGCTTGATTGTTCATAAAACCAACTTCATTTAGCTTTCCTTTACTAAACAGTTCCTATTTGATGAGCAATAATGCCCATTAACAAGGGAAGGGAGAAAAGAAGGAGAGAGGGAGATTTGAGGCATCAGGCTAGAACCTGGGGATCATGAGTTTTAGTATTGTCTTAGGCACAAAACCAACTAGGTGACATTGGACCAGTCACTCTCACTCTGCTATGTGAAGAAAGCAGTGGCAAATCCCTTCCAAAAATCATGCTAAGAAACTACAGGAATCAAGACTGTATAGAAGGCACAAAATAAAACATTTATATAAAGATAAAGGTTTCCCCTGTCCCTGTCTGCCTCTAGGGGATGCTCATCTCTGTTTCTTAGCTGAAGGAGCCACCATTGTCTGAAGACTTTTCCATGGTCATATGGCCAGGATGACTACATATGCTAATGTGCATGGAACATTATTACCTTCCCACCAAAGTGGTGCCTATTTATCTACTCGCATTTGCATGCTTTTGAATTGCTAAGTGGGCAAGAGCTGGAGCAGGAATGGGAGCTGCCATCGTGTAGCGCTCAAGTCTTGAACCTGAATCTGGGCTATCAACTTTAACCACTGATTATATATATATATATATATATATATATATATATATATATATATATATATATATATATATCCCTCTTTACCCAAGTGCCAATCAAAGAAGCCTTGACAGCTATCCAAAACAAATATAACCCCCCGAAGCACATCCTAGATCTGACCAACCACTGCCTATCCAACATATACTTCATCTATAACAGACAAAAATACAAACAAATAGAAGGAGCACCCATGGGATCACCCCTCTCACCTGTCATTGCAAACCTCTACATGGAATACTTTGAAACCCAAGTTCTAGAAAAATCTGATCACAAACCCAAACTCTGGCCCAGATATATAGACGACACCTTTATAATCTAGCCACACGGGAAAGAAAAACTGGACAACTTCCTCACACACCTCAACAGCCTACACCCCAAAATACAGCTCACCATGGAAACAGAAACTAACAACCAACTTCCCTTCCTGGGTGTCTTAGTCTACAAGAAATCCAATGGCTCCCTAGGACACACCATCTACCAGAAGAAAATATACACAAACCACTATCTGCACGCACTCTCACACCACCATCCAGTACAGATCAACTCTGTAGCCAAGACACTCATCTCCAGAACAAAACGCTTAGCTGACGAACAACACCTAAAAACTGAACTACACACTCTCACTAACGTACTAACATCCAACAGATTCCAAAGAAATAAGATTACCAACTTAATCCAAAAAGAAACCCCCACTAAAATCCAAGACAAAGAACAAGAAAACGGCAAAGCCCTCCTCCCATACATAAAAGGCACCACAGACAGAATCAGCAAGATCCTCCACAAACACAACATCAAGACAGCATTCTGCACAAACGGAAAAATATCCACCATCCTAAGAAACCCCAAAGACAAAATCGAGTTAGAAAATCAACGAGTATATGAAATCCCATGCCCCACCTGCCCCACCACATACATTGGACAAACCAACAGAAGAATAAGTGCACGCATTGAAGAACACAAGAACTTAGTCAGAAAAGGGAAACCAACTTCTTCCCTGGTCCAACGCCTTAAAGCCACAGGACATGAAATTGACTTTAAAAAGACCAGAACTATCGCCAAAACTGAACACTTTAACAACAGAATAATCAGAGAAGCCATCGAGATAGAAAAACGCCCACACAGCATGAATAAACGAGATGATACCTCCCGCCTGCCAACCGTTTGGAAACCCACCCTTATTGACAAACAAGTCCCTAACACAAAGAATGACACCTGACCCACACTCACGAAAACCACACACGATGTCACCACCACACATCCATGCAAAAAGCAAACTCAAACCCACACTGATTATGGGGCACGACCACAAACCAGTAGCCAGACCACAGCTGCATCATTAGCCACTTTAAACCCCTCCATCCATACATGAAGCAAACTGACACCCACCATGAAGATGTGGCACGACCACGAACGCGAAGCCAAACAACAGCAACGCAGCTCACCAGCTCAAATCCCCCTGCAACTCAGACTAACCCAAGCACAACCAAGCCCCCACCTAAACAGAACACACCCCCAGCCAATCAGAGCACAGCCAACCCCCCAGCCAATCAGAGCACAGCCAAACCCCCAACCAACCAGAACACACCTCCACCCAATCAGAACACAGCCAAGCTCCCACCCAATCAGTTCACTCCCCCACTGGCAGTTAAAAGGAAGAAACAGCTGCGATCACACATTGCTCCTAGAAGCATGAAGCCGAAAACACCAGCCTGAAGATGACAAATGAGACTTCGTCGAAACGTCGCCAAGACACTTCCAATTTTATGCGGGAGAAAACCCGAATAACCAAAGACCTATACACACACACACACACACACACACACAAATTCTGGACATGGGAACAATATATCTACACAGAATAGAAGAATTCATCTTGTTATAGTTCAGCTTTCTTGGTATGCATGTGCCAACCAGATCCTTCTTCAATCTGCTCCCATAATATAAGTAGGACTAATGGAGGATTCTTCATGGATTTGAGCCCTGCTCATGTGGAAGAATCCAAGATACACCCAGTGGCAATGTGCATGTGGAGAAGGTGCCAGTGCATGTTCCCCCTACTTTTGGAAATCTGTAAAGTTCATTTGTTGCTTAAATAGGTCTTTAGTACTTTGAAAATGTAGGTATCAGAAGGAAAATCATTCCATGTATATCCACCATCCTCTCAGTCCTATGTAAAATTTAGCTAAGAGTACAAGGACAGGACAAGGACAAAGAAAAGAAGACCCCTTGCACTGAACAGTAACATGAATTGCTCTATGCCCCCAGCCCTGCTTTGACAAGCCAACATCTCTGTGCCATGCGTGGGATAAAGCTGCCCTTCAAATGTCTGTCATCTCATTGCATCAATGGCAATGCATAGGATTGTAGCCCAGTGAATAAACTTCTTTTGTCAGCGTGTCTTAAGTGCCAACAAAATTGGCACTTGCATAAAGGAGAGGAAGAGATAAGCAGTCACCTCTTTTCAGAGGTGACTACTAGCACAGCAAATCCTTTATACACATCTCTTGCTATTGTAGAGTAGTATTTTAATTGCTGATTGTGTCCTTGTCACCAGAGCCTGAAAGGACTGCATTTTATTCATGATCTAGGGTTTGCCATATTGTCTTTTCTTGTTTATACAGATGCTCTCAAACTCATTTGTTACCTGCTACATTTTTATTTTAAAGAAAAGGGCATTAAGTGGATAAGAAGAAAGCCATTTAAACAATTTTTAGCAAATTGCACCAAGACATTATTAATTATTATTTCTATGTCTTTGGCTCAGTGACTAAGACACTGAGCTTGTTGATCAAAAGGTTGGCAGTTCAATGGTTCAAATCCCTAGTGCCACGTAACGGGGTGGGCTCCCGTTACTTGTCCCATCTTCTGCCAACCTAGCAGTTTGAAAGCATGTAAAAAATGCAAGTAGAAAAATAGGGACCACCTTTGGTGGGAAGGTAACAGTGTTCCATGCGCCTTTGGTGTTTAGTTATGCCAGCCACATGACCATGGAGACGTCTTCGGACAGCGCTGGCTCTTCGGCTTAGAAACGGAGATGAGCACTGCCCCCTAGAGCCTGGAACAACTAGCATATATGTGCGAGGGGAACCTTTACCTTTTATGTCTTTGGTGATTGATACTAAGTCCAAAATATACAGATAGGGAGATTTTTTATGAAGGGGACACAAGTATAACTTGTGAATTAAAAAGCACATGAATTTCCTACTTGTCTTGTTTATTTGTTTGTTTGTTTGTTTATTAAATTTATAGGCCTCCCATCTTATCTCAAGATAACTCTTGTATGAAGCCATGATTTATACACAAATCCTCTATAGTATTTACTTGAATGTATGTTTGGGATTATTTTAAACATCTTCATCTACTTAAAGTTCTTCTTCAAAAGCTCATCGGTACTTCTACAGTATGTCATTACTTCAGAAATAGAAACCAGAGTAATAATTAAAAGCAAGTGATGTAGAAAACTGATATAATAGACGAAAGCTGGGATTCTGCATCGCTTACCTGGAATTAGTTTTGCTGAACTCAGAAAAAACTTACTTTTATATAAAGAAGTACCACCCTAAGGCTATCTATAGTAAGGTACAAAGATCTGCCTAGGAGGGCACTCATGCAATATATGTGCATAATAAAATTATTCATCATGCCATTCCAGTATCTAATTTTGTCTTAGCCAAGAACATAATAGACAGCCTTAAGGAAGAAGCAGTATGATTAGTCTTCAAATGTTATTAGTTTTTTTGTCCCTTAAAGACAATGTGGGCAAATAGTCCTGATTGCATTATATAAATGTTACATTATATTAGACTGATATGAATGGTCTTATTTTATGGAAGTCAAATACATAGCCATTGGTATATCTTGTGGTCTTTCAGAGGACACCTAGGACAACAGATCGGGTTATACTGACCAATCTCATTACTGACAATTCAAAGGAAGCTTGTCTGAGTATTGAGGTAATACCAGGGGTGAAATCCAGCAGGTTCTGGAGAACCAGTGGCAGAAATTTTGAGTAGTTCAGAGAACCAGCAAATATCACCTCTGGCTGGCCCCAGAGTGGGGTGGGAATGGAAATGCAGTATCCTTCTCCTGCCATGCCCACCAAGCCACGCCCATCAAGCCACACCATGCCCACAGAACTGGTAGTAAAACAATTTGAATTTCACCACTGGGGAATACTGATTTTTTTCTTAAACAGTGGCAGCAGTGGTTGGATGGTGGGAGGGAGGGAAGGACAGACAGACAGAGCAATTGGTAAGAATAATTATACTCCGAACAGTTTGAGCCTAAACAGTGGGTCAAAAAAAAATCATAGGAACTTTTTATTTTATTTTATTTTATTTGGTTTTGCTAAAGATAATTCCATTGGAATTTGATGCATTCAGTTTGCCCCATAAACACTTCTAAAAAAATCTCAGCTCTTGCCACTAAAATATATATATATATGGATCAATCAACTCCAGCAATATCACTGGCTACCTCCTGTATTGTCCTTGATTCAATAAGCTCGGTGCCCAAAAAAAAAAAAAGAAAAGAAAAAGAGGGGAGAGGAGGAGATGGCCACCAAGAACAAAACAGTTGCTCATTTCTATCTTAAAAGATTTCTGGTATTATAATTTTATCTATGCTAAGGTAGGTTTCTTGCCTGTCCAATATGACAAAAAGCATTTTGATTAGCATAATGAAATAAACAAAATGTTTAAAAAGTTACAATATTTATGTTGTTACTTACCAAGCACATCTAAATTACATTAAAGTAAGCAAAGTATCATTACAATTTTGAGCACTCCTAATTTTTGGAAACTGAAAATTGAAAAATTTGAGATGCCCTAATAAAGTGTGATTTGCATGGTTTCTCATAGGTAGTGCAATAATGCTGCAAAAACTGTACTTCCTAGAGTCATAATTAAAGAAGAACAGTCCAAATGTCAAGTGAAACCTATAAAAAAAATTGATCATATCGAAGTAGGAAGAACGAGCTGAGAAGCTACAATCTGAAGCCTCATCTACACAGGGTTAAGATTCTGCCCAAGTGCTGAACTCTCTCTTCCACTGAAATCAATTGGAGAAAATTTCAGTTTGGCTAAGTGCTGCCTTGTACTTTCTCGAGCCGTCTTTAATTACAGTCAAACAAACAACAACTAAAGAAACCAATCAACAAGCTGAGCTGTAGCTCCAACATTGTAACTGATTGATATAGTCACTCCATGGTTAATAATAAAAAGATAATGTCCCAATCAACAAATGGCATTCTGCCGGCAACAACTGTTATGAAAACTCTATGTTGGCTGTTGTAACTAAATTTAGAAATGGATTACAGATCAAAGCAGCAACTTCATGCCAGTGTGGAAAACATGGCATCTTAAGAAAAGAAAAGCAACAGAGCCATCTAATGGACTCGGCAGCAATTCCCTGTCTTTCGGAATCACAATCAAAGCTTGCATATAGCCTTGTTTCTACAGACTTTTTTTACATGGGCATATGGGTGTGCCCCAGTTTCAGATCTTAGGGGATTTTTTTTCTCAACTGGCTTGCTGTTACATAACAAAAAGTGGATTTATATACACTTTCCAGATTGGGAATGTTATCTCAGACATTATTATTATGATGCATAAATTGTGCTACTTTGAGACCATAAACTAGTCGTGCCTACATCTCAGCTGTAATGAAAACATGATGGGAAAGATGTCGTTTGGAAGCTATATGTGGCCCTCAAACTAATTTTATATGAAATAATATATTGGAAACAATAAGCAAAGACTTTTTAATTCTGCAGAGAGGACTATAAGCTTGGAGAAGGTGGAAAGAAAGAGGAAAACTCAGTTACAGTGGTGATGGATTTGCTGGTTGGATCTAAAAGATCAGGCTGGGAAAAGATGATCCTGGAAAACATCTGCCTATGTGCTCACTAAGAGTCAACACCAATGTGATGACACATAATTCTATCAATCTAGAGAAAGAGAATACATATTACTCGATGCTGCAAACACTATGCACTATTGACTTTGGTTTTACCTTCAGTTGGCTGCATCTCAGCTCTGTAAATCATGAGACTATATAACTACACTCGTCCACTCAAAGCAAAAATATTGCACTAATATCAACACTAATCCAGGGGCACATGCCCACATGTTAATGTATTCTGCACTCTCAATTGAATAGTTATTACTTAACCAAAATCTGGGATCTAAATAAGAATACTACTTGCTGTAATATATTGTTGCAATTTGCACCTGTAGCCAGCTATGGATTATCAAAGGTATTTCTAGCACTGCCTATGGACAGGATTTTGAAGATAAGGAAAATAAGTGTTAATGTATCATGTGTTCATGTTCAGTGAGAAATAGCATTTGAGAAATATAAGAACTAAACCTGAGAATCTTCATCAAAATGTGCCTTGGAATTGTTCCTTTCATTTGTGTTTTTGCTTAATAGGGAAGAATTAATTGTAGCAATAGTATAAACCAGGAGTGAAATGCTCCTGGTTCGGACCGGATCGCCCGATCCGGTAGTGATGGCGGCAGGTGGTTCAGAGAACTGGTAGCAAAAATCCCTGCGCCCCCCCCCCAATGCCCAGCTGAGCCGCATGATCATCAGAGGCTCTTTTTTTTTTTTTTGCTTTTAAAAGCATTTTTTTCTACAACCTCTTCCAACGAAAAAAATGCTTTTAAAAGTAAAAAAAAAAAAAGCCTCTGATGATCGCACGGCTCAACCGGGATTGTCAGAGGTTTTTCAAAGCATTTTTTTCTGCAACCTCTTGGCCGAAAAGAGGGGGTAAAAAAAATGTTTTGAAAAGTCTCTGACGATCCCAGCTGAGTTGCCTGATCATCAGAGAGGCTTTTCAAAGCATTTTTTTAAAAGCCTCTCTGACAATCCCAGCTGAGTTGCCTGATAGTCAGAGAGGCATTTTTTTAAAAGCCTCTCTGACGATCTCAGCTGAGTTGCCTGATCGGCAGAGGCTTTTCAAAGCATTAGAAAAAATGCTTTGAAAAGTAAAAAAAAAAAAAGTTGGCCACGCCCACCCAGTCACATTACCACCCCTCCACCAAGTCACGCCCACAGAACCGGTAGTAACAAATTTTACATTTCACCCCTGGTATAAACTGTTGTGGTGGCACAGTGGTTAGAATGCTGTATTGCAGGCTAATTCTGCTGACTGCCAGGGGTTCACCAGGCTGAAGGTTGACTCAGCCTTCCATCCTTCTGAGGTAGGTAAAATGAGGACCCAGATTGTTGGGGGCAATAGGCTGACTCTGTAAACCGCTTAGAGGGGGCTGTAAAGTACTGTAAAGCGGTATATAAGTGCTATTGCGATTGCTATGAAGGGGATTTAATGAATAACAAGAAAAAAAACTAGTGATCTTTTGAAAAGCACTTCATCTTGGAAACAAATATTTGCCTCTACTCCACCTCAACTGAGTCAATGGCCATCAAACATCATTTAAGTATTCAGTGGTGACTAGAAACCAAAAGAAGATGCCTTTACTGCAGGTTAGTGGGTTTCTATTAGACGTATTGATTTGTTTTTTGTTACTTAGAACATGCTTTTTTATATTCACGAATGTTCCATTAGCTTTGGATGATGAATCCGGAAGCAGAGTTTGTGTTTGTTTGCTCTTTTAAAAAACACCTATCCTCAGTCCTACTCGCTAATTATCTCCTCTATTTACCGACTAACCAAAACTTTATGATAGCCATCTCTACAACATTCACTGCAGTTTACATGTAGCAAATGAGGGTCTAGTAATTTTCATAATAATATAACATGGCTTCAGAAAATAAATCTAGAGCTATTCAGCCACACAATAAAACAGAGGCAAAGTGGATTTTTCTCTGGTAATTAGATATTCTAGGCAAAAGATATTCTTATGTACTCTATCGTTATTAACCAGTTTGAGAATGAAGATCCAGCAGAAAAAATGCAAATGATTTTGGATGAGATTTTTTAAAAAGGAAGACAAATTTTAAAAATCTCGAGGGATGAAAGCTATAACTCATCAAATTAAGCCTTTACAGAGGCAATTATCTATGTTAAGAGCAAGAGAGATGGAATTAAAGATGAATGATGTAAAACAAAGAAAATTTGAACTTGCAAATAAACCAAGGAGACAGTTGGCATACAAATTGCAAAAGAAAAAAGAAAAGAAAAGGAAGTGATAATAAAAGGTACAAGGGAATAATTTAATAAGTGGTGTGAATATGAGAAAAGTGTATCATCAGTACTATACTACTTTATATAAAGGTAAAGAAATTGCTTTAGAAAAAAAATGGATGACTATTTGCATAAACAGAATTTACCTAAGATTACAAACAATCAGATACAAATGTTGAATGGACCTATAACAATGAGGGAGTTATGTAAATCTATCAAACAAATTAAAACAGGAAAACTATCTAGTCCTGATGGGCTGCTGGCCTCATCATAATGTCAACGCTAAAAGAAACATAGGAAAATGTCAAGAAAGTACTAACTAAAGCTTTGCAGACCTATAAGAAACAGGCAGACAAACACTGAGCCCCAGAATGCCATTCCAGCTGGGGGAAAAGGTCCACAAAATACTTGAGGTTAAAACTCCCCAGCAAGAAGCTGAGACCCAAGTTCTTGGGACCATTCCCCTTAGTGAAGATTATCAACCCGGTCATGGTGCAATTAAAATTGCCCCGACTGCTAGGGAAGATACACCTGGTATTCCATAGCAGCCTCTTAAAACCTGTGGTCCGGTCAACCCTGAAACCCCTGGACCCAGTGGTCATAGGGGACCAAACCCATTATGAAGTGTAACACATCCTTGACTCGAGGTGGCACAGGAGACAGCTCCAATATCTAATCAAGTGGAAGGGCTACCCCTTATCAGAGGCATCGTGGGTAAAGAGCAGAAACATCCAAGCTGACCACCTCATAGCTAAATTCCATGAAGTCAACCCAACAAAGCCTGGGGGGCTCGCACCCCTAAAATCTATACCTGTACTCAAAGTGCTTTTGCTTTGCACAGGTCACCTTCAGGAAGTGAGGGAAGCCGAATGTCAACTCGTGAAGCATTCCTGACCTGCTCTCAAGTTGCCATCGGCAGAGGGATGAGAAATGCAGCCTCACAGCTGCATTGAGGAACTTGCATTTCAGTCAAAACAAAGCACATTCCAGCTGGCAACGTCAAGGTCATCTGTGGGTCACAGAGACCACATGGCCGGAGGGAGTGACTTCTACAACCCACAAAATTGCTTCATTGGGGAATGTGACTGATAACACACCTTGGGGGGAGTGGGAAACAGGGTGAGAGCCAAGGCATGAATTAAGTGAGGTCAGAATTGGCTTCACTTGGTTTGTGCCAACATGAAGTTCCTAATAAATAACTGGATTTCTTTTGAAACTTGGCTTGAGGCTCATGGTTTAATTAGGGCATCAGTCAGAACCCTGACACATAAATGTTTTAAAGATGAGATTTTACAACCTTTAAAACAGAACAATGACTACTATTTAGCAGAATTGAAAAATTCCTGATAGTTGGAAGGAAACTAATATAACTCTAAAGAGGAACAGGATTTGACTTCAACAAGAAATTATCAACCAATATCTCTATCTCTAAATTGAATTGTTTGCTACTTTATTTCTGCTGAAGGATTAAAAATAATTTTACAGGAGTTTGTTCATGAAGATAAATATGGGTTTTTACCTAAAAGATAACTAATGATAATATTAGAAATGTTTTGAATATTCTGAAATACTTGGAGCAACATAATGAAAACTGCATTGATTCAGAGAAGGCCTTTTGAACTGAATTTTTTGTTTGTTTGTTCAGAGATCTGGAACATATGAAACTTGGAGATAATTTTATTACGTGGGTAAGCATGTTTTTCAGAAAGCATATATAATATTAGTCTTCCAGCTGATGTCACGGGACTTCCGGCTGACGTCACAGCGAGATCGGAGGACTGGGTCTCCATGCTCCCACACCACGTTTTCCCCATTGGAGGGCTCCAAAAGGAGCTAAAGCCACCTTGTAGGGATGGTGAAGAAAAGAGGGGTGCCCTGAGATCATGGAGAGCTGCAAGTCTTCTGCTTGACCCAGGGCTTCTTCCCTCTTATCCACAACAAGGGGAAGAGGCAGCCATCATGGCTGCCATGAAGCTGGGACAGCTGAGGCAACAAAGAAAGTGCAGGAGTAGCATAGATAGACAGTGACTGGAGCTGGATGAGAAGATTCCTTTTTTATTTAGATCCTAACTTTAAAAGGGAAAAAAAGAGAAAATCCAGGAAAAGAGACTCTTAGAACTGTTTGTTAAAGCAGCAAATAATTATACAGAGAAAAATCCTAGACCCAAAAGAAAGGAATTAAGGGGAGAAAAGCTAAAGACTTTTTAAAACGTAGAAAATTGGACTTTCAAACTGGGTAGGCATTGTTTTGGAAAGGCATTTTAAAATGCTGGAACTATCTACTTGAATAATTGACTTTGCCTCTACAAATTGAATTAAAATTGGATTAAATAACTTGTTATATTTGAAGCAATGCTGAAACTTAAACTGAGGGCACCACCTACTGATTAATGAAAAATATACCATAACCCCTACAAATCTAGGAAAGTTTTTGATAAGAGAAATAAACAAGATTCATCTGGAGGACTGTGGTGATACGTACTGTTCTATAATCATCTACTTTATGATTACTGGAGACTCAACTGTGGGAATAAGGAAGACTCTTAAGTAAAGTAAGGTGACTTCTGATTTTTGGAAAGATTCCTGGACTATCTAAATGGAACTGATTGAATAATTCTGGAATATAAAGAACTATGATTATTGTACTTTCTGAGGAGCAACATTAGGCTTGAATATATTGTTTTTGGAGTTTTGGAGTTTGTTATTGAGTAAGAGCAGGACTTACTGAAATAAGACAAGATGCTCCATCAGGGGGAAACAAGTGAAATTTCAAAAGAAATGGTGTTGATGTTCCAAAGCATTAAGGACACTATGACAAAGAATTACAGGGATTTAAAGAATTTATTGCATGGCATAAATGGGAAAATAGAAAATACCTTGCAACTGATAATGAATGAAGACCAAAAATTCCAGGAAAGAGAGGAGACAACAAAAAAAATGGAGGAAAAGACAGAACAGAAAAGCCAGCAAATAAAGCAAGAAGATGAGAAGGAGAAGTTAATAAAGATAATAATGGCTGATGAAATAAACAAGGAGAAAGTACTTTAAGAGATTTAAAAATAGAATTGGATGAGCAGGAAGGTGTTTTTGAAAGGGAGATAGGGGCTTGGGTAGATACTCTTGAGGCCGGGCAGCATAAGAGTATAGAGATGAGAGAAATATTTAGACTGAACAGTGAAGATACAGTTGTAAGATAGAGACAAGGATCCAAGAAAGGAGTATGGGAGGCAAGCTAAAAAACGAATAAGAATTGAAGTATTAAAATGGGCAAGAGATGATGGATAGAAAGGAAATATTTTTTCCTTTCCTTTTTTTAATATAATGATGGTCTGGTTAAAAACTAGAATAGAGGTAGAAATAACTCACTCTTATATAAATTAATAGGTAGATGGAAAGATTAGAGGTTGAAAGATGAGATCATTAAGTATGTTTAAATAATATGGTGATTGGCACTAGAATGATGCATTGAAACATTGAATAATTAAATAATAAAGGAGTATATCTTAATATAAACATGTTATTAACACTAGGATTAGCAATGGTGACCTGACTAGAAGCCAGAATAGAGAGAGAAATAAGAAATAGGAGAAATATTAGCACACATATTTTTATACTATAGAACAAAAGCAATAACTAGAGGGAAAGATTAGAGGCTGAAAAATGGCATTACTATGTAAACTCAAATAATATTGTGATTGGCATTAAAATGGAACATTGAAATGTTGAATAACTACTTTAAAACAAACATGTATATTAACGATAGGATGTCATAAGTTTAATGTAACAAACATTATTAATATTATTATTGCTACTTGTCCCAAAATGAATGATACCCAGATCCCGCACTGTTTATATATTGATGTTGATGTACTTTTTTAAAAAAAATCCCCCCAAAAAAGAAAGAAAGCATATATAATATTAATGGAGAACTAACAAAACCTTGTGAGATTCAAAAAGAGAAGACAAGGATCTCTACTGTCTCCCCTTTTCTTTATTTTGGCCCTTATGGTATTGAATAGAGATATAGGAAAAATAAGATAATTATGAGAGTGAAAGTTAAAAAAGAAAGTTTATTTTAGAAAATCCACTAGAGGGAGTAGGAGCCTTAATGGGAATATTAAAGGAGTTTGGTATATTAATAAGTTTCAAGTTTAATAATCAGAAGACAAAGATATTAAGAGAAAATATAAAACCAGAAGATCAAATGAAATTGATGGAGAAAACTGGTTTTAGGATTGAGAAGAAAGTAAAATATTTGGATATTATTGTGACAAATATGAACTGTATGTTATTTCAAATTAATTATCTTAAGATGTGGACCAAAATTAAGAAAGATATGTTAAAATGGGAGAAATTAAAATTGTCATTGTTAGGGAGAGTTTCTATGATAAAAGCAACGTTTTGCCAAAAATGGTGTGTGTATGTGTGTGTGTGTTTGACAATACCTGTCAAAGTACCATTTAAACAATGGAAAAAATGTATCTGAATTTATATGGCAAAGAGAAAAAACAAGAGTTGAATATGAAGTGTTACATCTTGTAAAGGAAAGAGGAAGATTTGGTTTGTCAGATTTAAAATTGCATTTGTTTGTTTGATCTGGATGAAAGAATGGATGTTGCTGAGAAATAAGAGACTTTTTGTTAGAAGGTCACTGATTGAGGTTTGGATGTCATGGGTATTTATAATATGATAAAAGTTAATGTGGACTTCAAAAATCATTTTATGTGACATACTGAGACTATAGAATACATATAAACTCAGATTGTGTCCAAAAACACCTTTCTAGAACTCAGCTCAAGAAGGATATTTTGAAGATAAATGGCAGATAAATGGTTGGTATCTCTCTACCTTATGAACAAATTATCAAGAAGAATCTAAAAATCAAATCAAGAGAACAATTAATACTAGAAGGATATAGCTGTCAATGGTTCTCCCATTTGCATGTAAAACATGTAAAATGGATTTTAAAAAACGTATGGTGGTGTGAACCAAAGTAAGAATTTAAAATTCAGTTGTGTACTGATGGTGAACATGTAACTGCTGTTATGGGGAAAATAGGAGAAGGATGGTGTGTTGGATATCTTCATCATTTTGAGTTATTTATAAAAATAATAAAGGTGTGATATAAATCAAATTGCTAATATCTAAAAACTTTTGTTGATATTTGAAACAGAGGAAGAACAAGCTAAAGAATCTATGACAAAGTGAGCTAAGAATTTCGACCCAGAAAGATTCAATATTACGCATTATGAGGAAATGGTTGGTAAAGTTGACAGAGTTTGCTGAAAAGGGTAAATTAATTTAATTGATTAGAGAAATCATCTATATTTATTGCTGACTGGAAGCCTCCTATGAATTTTTTACATAAAAATTTGTGATTTATGTTTGTTACAATTAGAGAGGATAAATGATAGAAAGAAGAGTAATATAAATTTAGACAAAAAAGTTAAAACATATTTGAACTTATAATGTCTCTGAAGGATATCAGAAGCTACTTTATACTTCTTTCCTTTTCTGTCACTTTTCATTCTCACACTTTTTGCTTTTCCAGTTTATTTTTCTTTTTTCTTGCTTGCTTTCTATTTTTTTGTGTTTTAATTATATGTGTGTATGTATATGTATGTATGTACATACATGCATACATACATATATACATGGAAGAGGCCTTCATCCTATGGTGGATAGACAATGGCTAAAATGATGATGATGATGATAATGATGATGATGATATAAACAAGAAAATAAAAGGTAACACAAAGTAACACAGAGTAAGAAAGAAAAAAGAAAAATAAATTGAAAAAGCATAGCTAGCTATCCTACTATCATCTATCTATTTATTGATGGATTATGTGAAATAGATCTATTCTAGGGGTGAAATCCAGCAGGTTCTGACAGGTTCTAGAGAACCAGTAGCAGAAATTTTGAGCAGTTCGGAGAACCGGCAAATACCACCTTTGGCTGGCCCCAGAGTGGGGTAGGAATGGAGATTTTGCAATATCCTTCCCCTGGAGTGGGGAGGGAATGGAGATTTTGCAGTATCCTTCCCCTGCCATGCCCACCAAGCCACGCCCACAGAACCAGTAGTAAAAAAAATGTGGATTTCACCACTGATCTATTCTCACACATACATATATGTACATACATACAGTGTGTGTGTGTACATGCATAGACTGTTAGTGTGTGTCTGTATATATCCATCCCACATAATCCATACGGAGACGGGCCGGAGTGCAGAAGTAACTTTGCAACCATCTGCTGCCTGGTTTGAGCTGTTTTTCTGGCCATACGAGTAGAACTGAATGCCAAGAGATATCTAGAAATATCTTGCCAGGTGTTCAGAATATTGACAGGCAGGATTCCAGCATACTGAAAAATTTGCATGAAATTATGACTGTGCTCTGCCTGCAAAGATACATTTAATCTCTGTAAATCTTCCTGGTCCTCATCGGGAGCAGGAGGGAAGGCATATTACTTTATGCAGAGCATGTGGAATTCAAGCCACTGTCAGTTTAGAAATAGCTGAATTAGACGTTTTTGCTTTTGTTTGACCCTTAACTGAAATTAAGTGTCTCTCTCTTCCTATATGAATATTACAGGAGAATATTATAGGGAAATGCTTTCTGCTTGACTGCAAGTGTGCATATCATCGTCATCATCACAGAGATGAAGGCATTATAATTCTGTGCCACATTAAATTGTGATAACAGTTTAATATAAGAGTTACATCACCAAGAAATACTCATTAAAAAGTTTAAGTGCACTGAAAAAGGAACTAAAGAGCCTTACTTTTTCCTCTAATGCTTATTGTACAAACAAAGACAGACTGTCTAATTGCCTTTGATCAGAAATGTGGCAACAACAATATGTCGCTGAGCCAATATTTGTGGCATGCAGTTTTAACCCTGTGCAAAAAAAGCAATGTGTCTTTGATCCTTTTTCTTTACCCACATCAGTGGTGGGTTGCCCCCAGTTTCGACCGGTTCTATAGAACCAGTAGTAAAACCAGCGGGAGGTTCCGCCCACTGACCCCGATGTCATCAGGACACTTCTGCATGCGCAGAAGCGTGCACACACAGCCCCGTTGCAAACCAGTACTAAAGGTAAGTAGAACCCACCCCTGCCCCACATCCATCCACACAGGGAATTGATAGGCATGGAATCTGATATTTGGCACTTTCATTGCTTTTATTGGGGGGGGTGATTTTTGAGCCGTGGTGATGCAGTAGTTAGAATGCAGTACTGCAGGCTACTTCTGCCAGTTGCCAGAAGTTTGGCAGTTAGATTCTCACAGGCTTACAGGATTCTCGCAGACTCTGCCTTCCATCCTTCCAAGGTTGATAAAATAAGGACCCAGATTGTTGGGGGCAATAGGCTGACTCTGTAAACTGCTTAGAGAGGGCTGTAAAACACTGTAAAGCAGTACATAAGTCTAAGCGCTATTGCTATTTTCATCCTACCTAAAACATTTTAAAATATATGGAAAGAAAATGTGATATGCAGTGCCAGTCCATCAGAGGATCTTGTATTGGTACTACATGGAATGTTGAATTATTAACTGAAGTTGCTTGGTACAAAATTTGGAGGCTTCTCAGCCAGAATACTGTGCCATTCCTACTAGTTCCAATTCTTGCTACAGTTTGGCCTCAGAGCAAAATACTGCCTTGCAGAGGGAAAGCATAAGAACATAAACAATGACCTTTTGGATCACATCCCTGGCTCATTTAGTCCAACAGTTTATTCTGGCAATGATCAGCCAACTGCACAAGGAAGCCCACTAGCCTTCCTGCATATGGCCTTCAATGCTAACAGCCAAATCCAAAATTTGGCTAACAGCCAAATCCAAAATCGAAAAGGGAGACATATACAGAATTTGCAACCTAGCTATGGCAGGAAAGGAGTGGTTGCCTCATCCCCGCCCCCTGCCCCCCGCCCCGCGAAGCTAGGTGCAACCAAGTAAATCTAGGACCAAGTAAAGCTAGGTGCAACCAAGTAAATCTAGGACATCCATACATTCTCATCCATCTTCTTCCCTCCATCCCTGAGAAAATGATGTTTATATATAAACTGCTGCTGGAACAGCTTTCATTTTCCTGTGCTTTTGCAGCAGAGTTAATAATCTCCCTGCCCATTCAAAATATAACATACATTATTTTCAGGACAATGATTGGTTGCTTAAGGATTGTGGCAGGAAGTATTATCCCTCTCCTAACATATCTCTATGGAGAGCCCAAGGAGGATTATGTGTATTCTGTAAAACGTCAACCTTGCCACAAGCAACACAAGTCATGCAATGAAAGAGGCAGGAAGAATTGTTTTTCCCTAAAACATGAGAGAGAGTCACCTTATGCTTTCTGAAAATACAGTATGGTAGAGGGAGAACTGCTTTATTGGGGGCAGCACTTGGCTTGAAATATAGATGTCGGTTTACCAGCAAATCCAGGGTTATCTTGCTTACAGTATATGTCAGCGATAGTGCAAGGAGGCAGACATTTATGTATTCACAATAATAATGGAATTAATGAAGTATCCACAACCTCCAGATGAAAGCAACTCTGAGGGCCAACAGTTTGGAAAGTATACTCTGTAAGGATAGAACTGAGTGGATAGTTTTAATTTAAGATGAAAATTAAGTAAGATTCATTTTTTAGAAAGATTTTCTCCAGTCCAGTTGCGTCTGACTCTAGAGGGCAGTGCTCATCTCCATTTCCTAATCGAAGGAGCCAATGTTGTCTGAAGACGCTTCCATGGTCATGTGGCCGGCATGACTATACACTGAGGCACACTCTATAAATATCTGAAATATTATTACAAAAGGGAGGCCTAAGTCTCATGGAGTTAGACTGAAGATTTTGACTGAAAGTACAGGAAACTCAGCTGAAAGGATGGCTAAAATCTTTGCTTGGGAATGGTCTAGAGCAGGGATGTCAAACTCAATTTCATTGAGGGATGCATCAGGCCCTTGTGTTTGACCTTGGGGGGCTGGGGTAGGCGTTGCCAGAGTGGGTGTGGCCTGCTCGACATCACTCATGTCGCGGGCGCCTGTGGTGGCCCAACCGCTTTGCCAGCAAAAACGGCCTCAGTGAGCTCTGTTTTGGGCTGCAACAGCCTCCTACAAACATAGTTTTTGCTGGCAGAGGCACTGCGGGCCGGTCCTTCACTGTTTCCATGACAGCCCCATGGGCCAGATCTAAGCACCCTGTGGGTCGGATCCAGCCCGCAGGTCTTGAGTTTGACACCCCTGGCCTAGAATAATGATTTGCAGCATCAAACAGGATTGGAGTAAATTCTACCATTCTGTGAGGCCCTGAAGACGAAGAGCAGGGATAGATGTCATTGTTGACCACCAGAGGTCAGGCTAAGCCTTCCAACAAGAACTTCACAGCAAAATTGACCATTTTTCTTCCCTCAACAAATTCAAACTTTGAGCGGGTGAGAACTGCTGGCAGACAGCAAAATTAGCCAGTGCATCACCACGGCGCCATATTAAAACTCATCAAAAGAAGTTCATTTTTCAGAGATGCACAAAACAGCTTTAGTTAATACTGGCCTGATTCTCTTGCCTGTTTTACAACAACAAAAACACATAATATCAAATGTAATCTTTTATATTGGTTTAGCTTTTTAAAATGTGACTTTAATCTTAATCCTTCAATGGTCTTGTGCAAATTGCTTCTTCATTTTTCCATTGTTTTTATCCAGTTTGTGGGAAAATGAGAGAACTATTATTAATATAGCATTAGCAGTACTTGTTCTCCATCTTCAGCAAACTGCCAAATCTCAAATATATGGGAAAATAGATTCTTCTGTTTTGGACTCTCATATAACAACGTGTAATTCTGAAATTGGAACTGGTTATAAAAGATAGGTAACTGACAACAGTTATCTCAAGCAATAAAAATTTTCCCCACTGTACTTCCTGTTGACAGGAATTATCTATGAGTCAGGGAAGTCACTAGCCTGCTGGCAGGATGGAACAGTATTTGTGACAGCATAGAACAGGGGTGTAAAACTCAAGGTCCGGGGGCTGGATTCGGCCCACAAGGTGCTTATATCTGCCTCGCGTGCGGCTGCCCTGGAAACAGCAAAGGATCGACCCTCAGTGCCTCTTCCCATAAAAATGGAGCTTGGGAGGGCCACAGGCAACCCTCCCGAGCTCTGTTTTCACTGGCAGAGGGTTGCAGGAAGCTGTTGCATTTGAAGACAGAACTTAGGAGCCTGTTTTTGCTGGCAGAGCACTCAGGCCACCACAGGCACCCCCATGACACAAGTGACATTGAACTGGCAGCACCCACCCTGGCCCACCAAGGTCAAATACAACCCTGATGCAATCCTCAATGAAATCAAGTTTGACACCCCTGGCGCAGAAGCATTTGTATTTTATGCTCCAGAAAAAAAATAATTTCTTTTAATCCATGGTGGTGCCATGGTTAGAATGCAATCAAACTCTGCCCACTGCCAGGATTTCAATCCTGACTACAGCACGGCAAACTTGATCATGTCACGTGACATATTGTGACATATTGTGACGTATCGTGACTTTTTTGTCTTTGCAGAGTGGGGTGGGCGTGGCCTGCGCGTGATGCATCCGAGCCGTAGGCCGCCAGTGTAACAGGCCTGATCTATAGTAATCTGTTTCTACGGTCTCAACAGAGCTCTTATTATTTCACATCTTATTCTAACTCTGAACCTGTGCTTCATTAATTCATTTTTTCCTACCCTTTTACAAAGATGATCTAATAAATGGTTTCTCCCTTCATCCTTCTTCTTCTTAACAGCTCTTGCTAGGTTAAGCCAAACTGATGACCTCAATGTGACTTGGAAACTATCACGTTGTGACTCAATTTGGTGGTCTCCAAGTGCATTGAGACAACAGTCCTCCAGACTGTCCTTGCTTGGACTCCCAGGACATGGGTAAGCCATCTCTTCCACTCATGTGGCTATTTTATCAGTCAGGAATCCTTACAGTTCTGTTAAAAATGAGTAATTTTTTTTCTTCTTCTCAAAACCTGAAAGGAATTTCCTTCAGAACAATTATATCTTTACAATCAAGTGATCTGCATACTAATGAGGAACGTCTTCCTGCATAAGTATATATGTAGTTGAAAATGAATCAGGAGGATGAATATGTGTTAAAGATTGTGTGATTAAATGGGCATAAATGTTTAAATATAGTATCATGCTAGGACAATATGTGGACTAATTATTTTAGTTTTTTAGTTATTTGGTTATTTAGTTGTTTAGTTGTTTAGTTGTTTTATTTAGTTGTTTAATTTAGTTATTTAGTTGTTTAGTTATTTAGTTATTTAGTTCTATGCCGTCCATCTCCCCTACAAGGTGACTTTGGTGGCTTATGAATTATAGAAAGAAGTGAAAAATAATTAAAAGATTGAAATGAACCAACATTAAAATATCTTTAAAACCGGTGCTAAAATTAATTGAAATTCTCATTGAATTATAATTTGAAAGAATTTTTTATAATCTTTTTACCACTGGTATTTAACTCCTCAGAAATTGTCAAAAATGTATAAAGGACTAACAAATAAGTGTTGCAATTGTAATCGATGTGAAGGTGCTTTTTTTTAAAATCTTTGTTGGACATGTAAGGATGGCAAGAGGTATTGGGACTGAAGGTGTGGCTTGATTCAGAAAATATTAAAAATGGATGTAAAACTGATGGCATTTCTTTTAGGTATTATGGCTAAGCAAATTGAAAGAAAACACGGGACTTTGATTTTGTATATGACATCAGTGGCAAAACATTTATACGCAGGGAGGTAGGAAAATGCACAAACTCCCACAAATGAACAGTGCTTCATGGAAAAGTGGATCATGAAATCCACTTAAATAGATTTAAATAGATAGAAATCAGTTAATAGAACTGACAGAAATGGCAAAGTTGACTAAAACTTTTATATGCAGTCCATCCAGGGGTGAAATGCTCCCGATTCGGACCCAATCACCCGATCAGGTAGCGATAGCGGCTTTTTTTTTACTTTTAAAAGGATTTTTTTCTACAACCTGTTCAGCCAAAGAGGTTGTAAAAAAAAAATGCTTTTAAAAGGCTCTGACGATCCCAGCTGAGTTGCCTGATCATCAGAGGCTTTTTTTTTTTTTTTACTTTTAAAAGCATTTTTTCTACAACCTCTTCTGCGGAAGAGATTGTTAAAAAATGCTTTTAAAAGGTAAAAAAAAAAGCCTCTGACGATCACAGCTGAGCCGTGCGATCGTCAAAGTCTTTTTTTTTTTTTACTTTTAAAAGCAATAATTTTAAACAAATGGTCTCTCAAGCCATGGAGAGCTTTAAAGGTGACAACCAGCACCTTGAATTGCCCCCGGAAGCAAATACGCAACCAATGAAGCTCTTGCAGGAGAGGTGATACCAGGAGTGAAATGCTCCCGGTTCGGATCAGCTCGGGCAAGTAGGTAGCGATGGCGGCGGGCAGTTCGGAGAACCAGCAGCAAAAATCCCTACCCCCGCCCCCCATGCCCAGCTGAGCCGCGCGATCATCAGAGGCTTTTTTTCTTTTAAATGCCTCTGACAAGCCAAGCTCTGATGATCCAAGCTGAGTTGCCTGATTGGCAGAGGCTTTTTTAAAAACCCTCTGACGATCAGGCAACTCAGCTGGGATTGTCAGAGCCTTTTGAAAGCACTTTTTTTACATGGTTTTACATGTAAAAAATGGTTTTAAAAGTAAAAAAGTATTGGCCACGCCCACCCAGTCACATTACCCCCTCCCACCAAGCCACGCCCACAGAACCGGTAGTAACAAATTTTAGATTTCACCACAGGGTGATACATGTGCACACTGGGGTCTGCACAAAATGATGTGGGCCACTGCATTTTGCACCAACTGGAACTTCCTGATGCTTTTTGGGGCAGTCCCATGTAGAGAGCGCTGCATTAGTCAAGAGGGGAGAGGAATATATATATATTACTGTAATTCTACTTTAGTGTAAGGCTAATTAACAGAATTTTGCAAATCTGAAAGTAAAGATCACTTTTTACAGTCTGATAAATGCAGAAGCATCTGGACAGTCACTTTAAGAACAAAATGTAAGACTAAAACTGGTTGTTGGTTTTTTTTTCCAACTGCCTTTTTATCAGCGTAATACAGTTCTGACTTTCCTTAGAGGCAATTTCTTTTTTTAAAAAAACAAGTTTTATTGATTTTTTCTTTCACATACATATTTTATGAACAGAGTATTGACCGGATCATATCTTATACAACTTATCACATCCAAATACAATTTACATATTTCAATTTCTGCCAAAATATTCTTTTTCCCTACTTTTTTATCTTGTCTTAATACCTTCTATACTTATTATATAAACAGTATCACCATCCGCTCTTCAAATTCTAATTTCTTAACATTATTTCAATTAATTATCTTATCTTCTCCATTGTTAATCATACATATTCTCTTTTAACTTTCATATTAGTTCATTCTTCATCCTAACAAGTTTGAGTATACTCGGGGTAGCCCTTCTACCGTTCCATCTCCCTTATTTTACAACAATCCTTCTTCTCCTTCTCCTCTCTTTCCCTTCCCTGAGGGGAGATGACTATATTGAGAGGGGAGAGGGAAGGAGGGAGAGAGAGGGGGGAGAGGGGTGTGAGAGAGTATATTGCTAAGGTTTATGCTTAGAATAAATGGTTATTTTGCTATAGGTTAGGGTTGGTTTTAAAATTTTGATACTGATTTTAAATTGACAAGTTTTAAATTATGGGCCAAATTTATTAATTATTTTAAATCTATTTTTAATTGCAATGTTATGTATAAATGTTTTTATTTTGGCTGTTCACCGCCCTGAGTCCGAAAGGAGAAGGGCAGTATAGAAGTTTGAATAATAAATAAATAAATAAATAAATAAATAAATAAATAAATAAATAATTTATTATTATTATTATTATTACTATTATTATTATTTATTAAATTTATATACCACCCTACTCCCGAAGGACTCAGGGCGGTGAACAGCCAAGAGATAAAATACACATAATACAAACGTTAAAAAACCATTTAAAAATACATTAAACACTTTGGCCCACGAACAAATTTAAAACACCCCAATTTATAAAACAAATTTAAAACAATTTAAAAGGGAGGTTAAGCTAGACCAGCCTGCTGGAATAAGAATGTTTTGAGGGCATGGCGGAAAGTGCGCAAATCCGGGATCCTCCGTATCTCTGGGGGGAGCTCATTCCAGATGGTAGGTGCTCGCACAGAGAAGGCTCTCCCCCTGGGGGCCGCCAGTCGACATTGTTTGGCCGACGGTACCCTGAGAAGACCCTCTCTATGGGAGCGTACTGGTCGGTGAGAGGATACTGGTGGCAGAAGGCGAGGGGAGGGTTAGATTGTGAAGTTTGTATAATTGATGGTTGGTAATATTTTGTTTTAATTTAGAATAAGAGGTTATTTTATTATATATTTGTTTCTGTACAGAAGAAAGCCCAGTTAAATTTTAACTTTTTACTTTTTTCTCCTTTGATCGCTCCCTTTTTAAATCTTTTCTGTGATTGTCACTTTGTATTTTATCTTTCTTTGATACTTTACAAAGTTGGTTTTAAAAAGAATCCTTACATTTTTATCTCTATCAAAAGAGAAAAATAATATAAACAAATGCTTGTTTTGAGATTCATTAATATTGCATTGAGAAAATGCCATGTTTTGAGCTACTGGTTCTATCCGGTTTGGGCAAACCATTAGTGGTGGCAGCGGGAGGCTCCACCCACCTGGACATCATCATGTCCTGTTTTTGATGCTCTGCACATGCGCGACAGTGGTGCATGCGAGTGAAGCGAGCTCACGTGTACACTCACATTTGCAAACCAGTAGCGAAGGTAAGTGAATACCACCCCTGGTTTTGAATCATGAAAAGAAGCATAATAACCATCTCAATTTGGCGAATGTTTCATCTTTAATAATCTGCCAGGTTCTAAATGTTGCAAGTTGCTTTGGCTCATTTGGAAGCCCTGTTAACAAACAGAGAACAAAGAAAATATTGCTCTCTCGAATCATGTTGTTCTGTTTATTCATATAAACAACCACATAATATCTGAGTCACACATGTGCACAAAGATGTTTGATCATACTAAGTACACTAAGCTCCCATTTTAACAAAACAGAAGTAAACTATAATTATTGGGTGTGATATAGCTACAGGGAAATACCTTTAAATAATCTATATAATATTAAAACTCTCCTGTCTGTTTGTAACTGTTAGTTTAAACATTGCATCATACAGAGACAATTTTTAAAGCAAGATAATTCAAAAGGGCGAACATAAAGAATGTGTCCAAACTCCAGGACCTATTACTCCTGTGGAATTAAAATTTCCAGGATCTTCAGAACAGTTGTATTCACAAACTTGTGGCAGCTGCAGGTCCTTATCACAAAGTCAATGGGGAATCCGGCATGAAGTTAGAAATCACTCCTGCTCCTAGTACTTTTTTGCCCACCCAAGGTCATTCTGTTTCTTGGTTTAGGTAAGCAAATACCTCTGGAAAGGATGACCCATTGGGTCATAGTTGCCTACCATGTCATAAAAACTGCTCTTGGTGCATCATCAGAACTAATTCCTTTATTATTTTAATTCCTTTGTAGTGTATAGCTGTGAACAAGAGTGTTTTACCAGAACTCTTCTGCATGATAAATGCCATCACAAGTACAAATATAAACAAGAAGACAGAATAATGAGAAGGTGATAATGAAAACCTCAGAGTGTTCTTGTAGAATTGGCTGGAAGCAAAATTTTAATTACGATTCTGCACTGCATCTCAAATAACAATATCTCAACTGCTGTCTTTCAGTACTCAGTTTCCATTAAAATAGCAGCTTGTAAAGAGTTAGGCAATGGGTGTCTTCTGGATATTTTAGAAAATAGTTCCATTAAATCCCAGCAAATATGGCCAAAATTCAAGACCTTTGAGGACATTGGTTTTCTTACCTTTGTTTGTTCTGGGATAGGCTAAAGGTTTTCTTATGCTTACCTAGTGCTTTCTGCAATGTGTTGCAGGGTAAGGACACAAGACCAGTAGCGCAGTGGTTCTGTGGTTAGAATGGAGACTGGTCGATCAGCAAGTCCAGGTTTGAGACCTGAATACTGCATGGTGAATTCCCACCACTCGCTCCAGCTTCTGTCCACCTAGCAGTATGAAGGCTTGTGTAAATGTGATTAGATGAATAGGTATCACTTCTGTGGAACTCACGCAGGGAGAGAAGGGAGCCCTCATTGGATGTCTCCTAGGCAACAGTGATGTCACTAATATCTCTCAACCCAGAAGCACCTTGAAGTGCCAAACATCTATTGTCTCCAACACTGTAGACTTCCAGCTTTCTGTAAAATTGCCCTATGGTAAATAAACAAATAAATAAGAACACAAAGTTAAAGTTAATAAAGAATAAATAAGATCTTTTAAGTCAGTATGCACTGATATATTCAGCAACACCATTATTTATGCTTTCCCTTCAATCACACAAAGATTCACAATGTTTTCAGATATTACTTAAGAGACTGGTCCAGGAGAAGAGCCTTTTCTGCTGTGGCTTCTGCCCTTTGGAACATTCTCTACCCACCACCCAATGTGAGATCTCTCCCACCCTTCTGACCTTCCATAAAGACATAAAGAACTGGTTCTGCCAGTTGGCCTGGGGCCCCAATGGGGTGTATCAAACTAGAGGTGACTGATGGATTAAGACAAGATCCCACTTCCCCTCATGTGCATTTGTTCCTTTCCTCCCCATCTTTTTAAACCTAAATTATTATTGTTACTACTGTTACTGAGTTTTTACTGTTTTACTATTTTATATATTCTTCTGCCACCAAGTAAGGTAGCAAATAAGTTTAATAAATGAATTAAATAAATATGTAAGTTTGCAAAGAAAAGGAAATGCTACTGCAAAAAAAAAACCCAGTATGCATGCATATTCACACAGGTTAAAAAACTTTAATTAACAAAAGAAACAAACTGAAATGTTATTTGCATTTGTTTCTTTTGTTTGTCCATGCAGCATATATATATATATATATATATATATATATATATATATATATATATATATATATATATATATATATATATATATATATATACATACACACACACACATACAGTCAGGTCCAGAAATATTGGGACATCGACACAATTCTAACATCTTTGGCTCTATACACCACCACAATGGAGTTGGAATGAAACAAACACAATGTGCATTAACTGCAGACTGTCAGCTTTAATTTGAGGGTATGTACATCCAACTCAGGTGAACGCTGTAGGACTTACAGCAGTTTGCATATGTGCCTCCCACTTGTTAAGGGACCAAAAGTAATGGGACAGAATAATAATCATAAATCAAACTTTCCCTTCTTAATATTTGGTTGCAAATCCTTTGCAGTCAATCACGGCCTGAAGTCTGGAACGCATAGACATCACCAGATGCTGGGTTTCATCCCTGGTGATGCTCTGCCAGGCCTCTACTGCAACTGTCTTCAGCTCCTGCTTGTTCTTGGGGCATTTTCCCTTCAGTTTTGTCTTCAGTAAGTGAAATGCATGCTCAATGGGATTCAGGTCAGGTGATTGACTTGGCCATTGCATAACATTCCACTTCTGTCCCTTCAAAAATTCTTTGGTTGCTTTTGCAGTATGCTTTGGATCATTGTCCATCTGCACTGTGAAGCGCCGTCCAATGAGTTCTGCAGCATTTGGCTGAATGTGAGCAGATAATATTGCCCGAAACACTTCAGAATTCATCCTGCTGCTTTTGTCAGCAGTCACATCATCAATAAATACAAGAGAACCAGTTCCATTGGCAGCCATACGTGCCCACGCCATGACACTACCACCACCATGCTTCACTGATGAGGTGGTATGCTTAGGATCATGAGCAATTCCTTTCCTTCTCCATACTCTTCTCTTCCCATCACTCTGGTACAAGTTGATCTTGGTCTCATCTGTCCATAGGATCTTGTTTCAGAACTGTGAAGGCTTTGTTAGATGTTGTTTGGCAAACTCTAACCTGGCCTTCCTGTTTTTGAGGCTCACCAATGGTTTACATCTTGTGGTGAACCCTCTGTATTCACTCTGGTGAAGTCTTCTCTTGATTGTTGACTTCGACACACATACACCTACCTCCTGGAGAGTGTTCTTGATCTGGCCAACCGTTGTGAAGGGTGTTTTCTTCACCAGGGAAAGAATTCTTCGGTCATCCACCACACTTGTTTTCCGTGGTCTCCCAGGTCTTTTGGTGTTGCTGAGCTCACCGATGCATTCCTTCTTTTTGAGAATGTTTCAAACAGTTGTTTTGGCCACGCCTAATGTTCTTGCTATCTCTCTGATGGGTTTGTTCTGTTTCTTCAGCCTAATGATGGCTTGCTTCACTGATAGTGACAGCTCTTTGGATCTCATCTTGAGAGTTGACAGCAACAGATTCCAAATGCAAATAGCACACTTGAAATGAACTCTGGGCCTTTTATCTGCACATTGTAATTGGGGTAATGAGGGAATATCACACACCTGGCCATGGAACAGCTGAGAAGCCAATTGTCCCATTACTTTTGGTCCCTTAACAAGTGGGAGGTACATATACAAACTGCTGTAAGTCCTACAGCGTTCACCTGAGTTGGATGTACATACCCTCAAATTAAAGCTGACAGTCTGCAGTTAATGCACATTGTGTTTGTTTCATTCCAACTCCATTGTGGTGGTGTATAGAGCCAAAGTTATTAGAATTGTGTCGATGTCCCAATATTTCTGGACCTGACTGTATATATATGTGTGTATGTATGTATGTATGTATGTATGTATGTATGTATGTATGTATGTCTTTGGTTATTCGGGTTGAAGAACACAAGAACTCAGTCAGAAAAGAGGAACCAACTTCTTCCCTGGTCCAACACCTTAAAGCCACAGGACATGAAATTGACTTTAAAAAGACCAGAACTATCGCCAAAACTGAACACTTTAACAACAGAATAATCAGAGAAGCCATCGAGATAGAAAAACGCCCACACAGCATGAATAAACGAGATGATACCTCCCGCCTACCAGCCATTTGGAAACCCACCCTCATTGATAAACGAGTCCCTAACACAAAGAATGACACCAGACCCACACTCACGAAACCCACACAGGATGTCACCACCACACATCCATGCAAAAAGCAAACTCAAACCCACACCGATGATGTGGCACGACCACAAACCAGAAGCCAGACCACAGCTGCATCATTAGCCACTTTAAACCCCTCCAATCCATACATGAAGCAAACTGACACCCACCATGAAGATGTGGCACGACCACGAACGCGAAGCCAAACAACAGCAACGCAGCTCACCAGCTCAAATCCCCCTGCAACTCAGACTAACCCGAGCACAACCAAGCCCCCACCCAAACAGAATACACCCCCATCCAATCAGAGCACAGCCAACCCCCCATCCAATCAGAGCACAACCAAGCCCCCTACCAATCAGAACACACCTCCACCCAATCAGAATACAGCCAAGCTGCCACCCAATCAGTTCACACCCCACTGGCAGTTAAAAGGAAGAAACAGCTGCGATCACACATTGCTCCTAGAAGCACGAAGCCGAAAACACCAGCCTGAAGATGATGAATGAGACTTCATCGAAACGTTGAAAGACACTTCCAATTTTACGCGGGAGAAAACCTGAATAACCAAAGACCAAATACAAACACCCACGAAAACCTCAGAAAACACACACACACACACACACACACACACACACATAGGGTTTTTATCTTTGTAAGATGCCAAGAGTTACTGAAAGTGAGTTGGGTGGACATATAAATTTTCATAAATAAATAAATATGCACAGATTGGAATTATTTGGTACTATATTCATTCATCTCTTATTAAACATGAATACGTGTTAGCCAATCCTTACAGTTGCATTGTCTTCAGAAATCCATTTTGCCATTACTGTAAGAAGACAAAGAAGGAAAGGCAGTGTCACACAGAATACATGTCACTAATGCTATGGAAACATTCCAAACATCAACCAAGATGACTCTAAGTAGGAAGAAGCCATGAATAGTCTAGCTAGCAGGACATTCAAGGACTTCTTGAAGACCTGTGAGTCAGATGCTGTTGAGAGCAAAGAGGAAGGAAAGGGCAATTTAATTTAATTTAATTCAGGATCCTCAAGCATTTTAATTAGGTGGTTACTTATTTCAGTACAAGACTTTGCTTCTTAGTCGATGCTACCTCTATCAGTAATTGTTTCTAAATATAGGTTGACATCTCTAATCCCACTCCACTTAAGCATTGCCTCAAGACTATTCATAATCTATGTAACATTTCTCCTGGAGCACTTCTACCTGATCAACACAACAGTAGGTAGAAACAAAAACAAGAATCCAAGGAAAACCGAGCCCGAAAAAGCCACTTGTGACTCACAATTGTGATAGATGTTCTTGGAATCCCTGCTCCATTGGAAAACAACTAAGCTAACGTGCCTTGTGGTGATTATGCTAATGGAATTCATATGCTGTAAATGCAGATTGTTTAGCATTGTAATGCAATGGAACATTGGAAATGTTATCTCTATGAAATTAGAAGATCTCAACTTTTATTTTATTTTTATTTTTATTTTTTTATTTTTTTATTTTTTTTTTTTAAATACTTTATTGAATTTTCCAATTTTTTAAAAAGACAATGTACAATCACAATCTTGATCCGAGGTGCAATGTTTACACATTTCATAGATCAAACATTAAGTGAATTTCATCCATAGCTATACAATATACAGTTCTATACAATTCTCTACATTTCTATACAATTAAGTCCATTTCGGGTGTCTAACAAATCGTAGCCTATTATCATATTTTTATCCTATTCTTTAACCAGTTATACCAAATTCCCCATATTTCATAGTACTTGAAGTTCTCTTCATTTTTTAGCTCGCTCGTCAATTTAGCCATCTCTGCGCACTCTAGAATTTTATTTATTAATGCTTCTTCAGAGGGGGTAGAGTTGGATTTCCAGAGTTTCCAGAGTTTCGCAAAGGCTAATCTAGCCGCAGTAATAATTTGAATTGCCAATTGGGTTTTATTGTTGTCGAGACCATCTTCAATCATACCTAGGAGGAAGGATTCCGGGGCCAGAGCTATCTCTTGTCCCATTATTTCCGAGAGCCAGAGTCGGATCTTTAACCAAAACTTTTTGGTCTCAGGGCAAGTCCACCACAGATGGTAAAAGGTGCCGACCGACTCACAATTGTGATAGATGTTCTTGGAATCCCTGCTCCATTGGAAAACAACTAAGCTAACGTGCCTTGTGGTGATTATGCTAATGGAATTCATATGCTGTAAATGCAGATTGTTTAGCATTGTAATGCAATGGAACATTGGAAATGTTATCTCTATGAAATTAGAAGATCTCAACTTTTATTTTAATTAAAACTGAAAATGTGCACATATTATATCAGACAGTAAAATCTGGTACTGAAGTTAAGCAGTTTATGCACTTGAATCTAGGCCTACTGAACTCATTCAGCATTCAGGCTGTTGGAAGGAATATCCATCTGGTTCAGTTCCAAGCTGGGAGAAAGATGCTGGAAATAAAATGGAGGCTGGAGGCTGATTGGAAAGAAAGGTCTATTTATTGATGAACAAAACCACCAGGGTTTGTGCATCTGACCAACTGATTTGATGACTACATGGATTTTTACAAGTTTTAGAGATGCTGCTACGGGGGTTGTGCAATATCTGAAATGCCTTTAGGAGATTATGCAATATAATGAGCTCTGTGTCTTCTGCTAAATGTTTGTGGGTTAATCCTATTATGTTCGTCTTAATCCCATCACCCTGGAGCTGAAGATTTGCTTTGTAGATAGGCTGGCCCAATCTTTCTTAATGGGCACAAAATATCGGCTGGAGCGGGTGGGGCTATTAAGAAAGACTGAGTCTGCCTTCTGTCTTTAAGAGCATGTTTCTCCATTTCTCCCTTTGGGGAAAGATAATATTCTTCCTTTTTAATATTTCCCAAAATATTTCATTCTTCTAGGAGGGAGGGGCTTCCCACAAAGTTTATCAATCTCTTCTTTGAAAGTACATGAAAAGGAACAGTTGAACTCCATATTTGAGATTCAGATAGGCTGGATCCATGCTTTTAGTCATTTTAAACCATACCAACAAATCAAAGGAACACCCATAGCATCACCACTGTGAGGTCTCATAGCAGAGACTGCAATGCAATGTCTAGAAACTATAAAAGATCCACACATAAAACCAGAAGTATGGATACAATCACACAAAAGTATGGATGCAACCACACATACAACCAAAAGCAATGGTGGGATTCAGCCAGTTCGCACCACTTCGGGAGAATCGGTTGTTAACTTTCTGAGCAGTTTGGCAAACTGGTTATTGGAAGAAATCATTAGGGCAGAGAACCAGTTGTTAAATTACTTGAATCCCACCGCTGACCAAAAGTATGGGTCTCTAAGCAAACAACCAAGCTCAGAGAATACCAAGGACTTCACAATGTAAACTCCAACATTGTGACAGATTGTCTATTGCTTGTTTTCCAACATTAGTAAACTACTATTTATATTGAAGGGGCGCAGTAGCTCAGTGGCTAAGACACTGAGCTTGTCGATCAAAAGGTTGGCAGTTCAATGGTTTGAATCCCTAGTGCCGCGTAACGGGGTGAGCTCCCGATACTTGTCCCAGCTTCTGCCAACCTAGCAGTTCGAAAGCATGTAAAAAATGCAAGTAGAAAGCGCCAGCTTTTTGGCTTTGAAGTGGAGTTGGGAACGACTAGCACATATGTGCAAGAGGAACCTTTACCTTTTTTTATATATTGAAAGAAATGTCATATTCACAACCTTATGTTTGCCATCAAATTAGTAGTAAAAAAAAAACCTTTTTAGCCTTCAATAATTCAGAATGTCTTTTCTATTTCAGTTATCCCCTGAATTGGCTTCAGCTGTTTTTGTACTTCAACTAATGATCCTGCAATCTTTGGGGGAAATGATGATGATGTTATTCATTCAGCCGGCTCCAACTCTTGGTGATTTTATGGGCCAGGTCTCTCCACATCTTCCAATCTTGCACTGCTTCTTTGAGTTTTTCTATGCTCTTGCTGATGTTAGATTTGATGATGTCCAGCCGTTGTGTTCTTTGGCAACACGGTTTCCTTTTACCACTAACTCTTTCCAACATAATTACTTTCTCCAATGAATTCCCCCGCATGACATGGCTAAAATGAATGAGATGCAGAGTGGATAGCTAATCCTTAGTTAAAATTGGATTTCATGAATTAAACTACATTATTGTTGTTATTTGGATAAGAAAATGGTATTATGATTTGAAAATAAATGTCCCGTATAAAATTGAAATGCTTACAATAAGAGAATAAGAATTCATTATCCTTAATCGCTGGGATGGAAACTGTGTCAGAAAATCAGCACAGATAATGATTTAGTTGGATAGAGCTCACCAATTCAAGCAGGTTTTTTTCCCCTATTCATAATGGAATGTAGGATTTATATTTTATGAAAACTATGAATGTTTGGTTGATGTAATTTTCCATGTAGGGATACTAAGGTTATACAGTATTGTGGTTGAATCAGTGATCAAAATAGCTACCAATAATAAATTAGAAAATAAGATAAAATAATAATGAAAATGTAAAAACACAGATATTAAAAATACTTAATCAATAATAAGCACCAATTTAACTTTAGAGTGTTCATAGCTGAACCGCTTAGAAGAAGAGCTGCTGCAGAACTATACTTTCCCCAGTGTGAAATAAATTATTGGTTAGGATCCCCTGGGATTATTTGAAATGTAATTATTTCAAATCTAGAATGTACAAGATTCTATGAACAAACCTATACTTATGGTAAGCAGTAGATTACATTTTATTTTCGTTTCATAAATTGCATGAAGAATTTAGTAGTAGAAACTTTATGGATGTAATCATTTGACCCTATCAAAAATATAAAACTAATACAAATAGATAAAAAGAAAACAATAAGACACGTTCATAGCAGTCATTGTCCCTACTGTTAATCCAAGTCTGATCTAAATATTCTGTACTCTTCCAACTGGCCTTTAAATAAAGAGTGCAGCCCAGTGGTGGGATTCAGCCAGTTCGCACCACTTCGGGAGAACCGGTTGTTAACTTTCTGAGCAGTTTTGTGAACTGGCTGTTGGAAGAAATCATTAGGGCAGAGAACCGGTTGTTCAATTATTTGAATTCCACCACTGGTGCAGCCTTATTAGAGATACACAATCTTTGCAAAAAGTAAGACAGTTTCTCCCAGTTGCATCATCATTTTTTAGTTCTTAAACAAGAATCTAAGTAAGCCCTTTCTGCAGAGTATAATTTGCAATCAGAAAGAATATAGATTAAACAAAATGGGAACCACTCAGTGGTGGGTTTCAAAAATTTTTACTATCAGTTCTGTGGGTGTGGCTTGGTGGACGTGGCTTGGTGGGCGTGGCAGGGGAAGGGTACTGTAAAATCTCCATTCCCACCCGACTCCAGGGGAAGGTTACTGCAAAATCCACATTTCCTCCCGATGGCTGGGACTCGGGAGGCAGAGAATAGATGGGGGCGGGGCTAGTCATAGGTGGTATTTACCGGTTCTCCAAACTACTCAAAATTTCTGCTACCGGTTCTCTAAAACTGGTCAGAACCTGCTGAAACCCACCTCTGGAACCACTGTACATCCTTGTCTAATTCCCTTTTTGGTACTAATTTTATTAGGGAACTAAGCATTTCTGTGAGTACCCTTAGACGTGAGTTTGAGTATAATGATTTGATTAAAGAGAGGACTCTAGGCTTTATGTTCAAATCCATAGATTTCTTCCACAGGAGGTCCCTGGGTTCTTTTTTATTATCAAATGCTGCACCGAGTTCTATACAAGTTGTAATCAGTTGACTCCCTTTAACTGCATATTTTTCTTTTAAATGACATAAAACAACCAGACCTAAAAGCAGTTTGGTCTCCAGGTAGCAAGCCCTTTTCAATTACCCAGTCCTCACTCTTGTATAAAAGATACTTGTCATATAATTTTGCTATGATTTCAATTAGACTAATTGAATCTACAATCTAAAGGATTATCCTTATCACCATTTTTGTAAATGGGGACCACAATAAAGTTCCCAACCAGCTGGAATTTGGCAGAATTATTTATAGGAGTAAATAAATCTGCAAGTAAGGGAGCCAAACAATCAATGTGATATTTAAATAATTCAATGAGTAGGAGTTCTTTCTTGGGAACCTTGTGGAGTTTCAGAATCTGAATGAGTCCTTTAGACTCCCATTCAATCACTGGAGGCCATGGTGGGATGGAGCTACAGATTTTATAGATTCCTGTGGACAGTGGTGGGATTCAAATAATTTAACAATCAGTTTGCCCAGGGTCAGGTTGGCTGTCATGGGAGGCATGGCCCATCCCCATTCTCCAGCTCCGCCGCACATGCAGGATGAGCCTCCTGTGATGGCCAACCTGACCCTGTGTGAACCAGTTGTTGGGTGAACCACCTCCCGGCTATGAAAGTGGATCCTGGGCAGTGCACTGCAATGGAGAAATGGGAAATGGAGTGCCCTGCCTGAGGGAAGGAGGAGGAGCAGGGAGAAGAGGAAAAGCAGCTTCTCCTTCCTTCGTGCCGGCCACTCCACTGCCTGTTTCTCCATTGCAGCCCAACACAGCACCCAAGATCCACTTTCATAGCGGAGGATGGGGGGCAGTTTAACAACCAGTTCACCTGAATCAGTGTGAACTGGCTGAATCCCACCACTGCCTGTGGATCATTTTATGGAACCAATACAACTTGGGGTAGTGTGTTGTTGTGGGGAAAATATGAATAGGAAGAAGTATTAGGTATCTTTGCTTCCTACTAGCTTTAAGTAGCTTAAATGAGATGTCTGGGAGTTCAGACAAGAGCAATTATCACCTTGTTAAAATGCTGCAGAAAGTCACAGGGCTAATCTGGAAGGGAATCACTGTGCTGAACTATTGAAAAGTACAGGTGGTCATTCAACGTCTTTCTGCTTCTGCAGGTCTTTGATTGGGGGTTTCCTCTGAAGCAAAAGCAGAAACTTCAGTGAAGTTTTCACTGTGTCTTTTAATTTTCTTCCAGAGCAGAACAAAAAAAGCCTCTTCCTGTGAAGGCTTTTCCAGTTCTTTATTCTGACTTTCTCCTGGAGCAAAAGAAAGCTTTTTCTAGTGTGTTTGTTTATTCTGATTTTCATCTGGACTGAAGCAAAATCATCTGGTGGCAGGCCTTAAGTAACAATCCCACACTTATTTTACTCCATGCGTGGCTCACCCACTATTTAACACCCACTGTATACTTGTCTCCCCTTCCTCCCTCCCCCCCTCTCTCTCTCTCTCACACACACACACACACACATGCACAGACACACACAGAGGTCCATGGTAAAATTGTCTTCCATGAAACCAGTCCCTGGTGCCAGAAAAGTTGGGGACCTCTGAATTAGACATTGCAGTGTCCCTACAGGACAGCCCTTTCAAGGATTGTGTATTAATAGAAAAGCTAAATGCTAAAGCTGTTGTACATAAAAAACAGAGGAGTTCTGATCAACTATCACAGCCACATTTTGGATGTGAGTGGAGGGCCTAGGAAAGGTGTCAGAATAACATTTAGAAAGGACTTTGGAGGGGACCCTATACCATTTCAGAGAAATGACTGTCCAGTCTTTTCTTAAAAACCTCCAGTGATCAAGCACCCAGAACTTCTGAAAACAAGCAGTTCCATTGGTTAATTGTTTTCACTGTCAGGAAGTTTCTCCTTAGTTTTAGTTTGCTTTTCTCTTTGTTCAGTTTCCATCCATTGCTTCTTGCTCTGCTTCTTTGGAAAATACATTGCCCCCCCCCTCTTTTTGTGGCAGCCCCTTAAAACCCTGTTGCCTGTCACACTCTTGGGCAAAGCATGTGAGCCATTTCCTCCTTTCAATGGTCCATGAAAGTACATCTATAGTATGTAGATAATAAAGTTGAAAAAAGGTAACAACATTTTTACAGAACTATAGATACGTTGAGGCTAGGTGTGACAAGGAATAGCTGGGAGGGGATGGGCCAGGCGAGGCACCCCTTGACATGAGAAACATTGAGTTGGCCACACCCACCCAGTCACATGACCATCCAGCCATGCCCACCCAGTCACATGACCACCAAGCCATGCCCACCAAGCAAGCCAAGCCCACAGAACTGGTAGGGAAAAATTTTGAATTTCATCACTGAGCCAATCCTACACTTAAACCCACTAGTACTACATCACCTGGTAAACACTGAAGCGTTGAAAGTTTGTGACAGGACAGGAGACATCTAAGGGTCTCTATTATTTTCCTTCTCTTCCTAAAATCAGAAAACAAGCTAAGCTATTATGGCTCCTTAGTTGATAAAAATATTCTTTTTATAACCTTTTATTAGTTCTTTACCAAAGCACCAAATAGAACAATTAACTTATATCTGAATGTCACAAGAAAAAAAGATGTTCACAAGTTCACAATAGTAGTCTCAGAAATATAAGCAGTGGTGGGCTGCTGCCGGTTTGGACCAGTTCGAGTGAACCGGTAGTTCTGATGATCAGCTGGCCCCGCCCACCCGCACCTGCCCTATCCTGTCCTATATTTCTTTCGTTCTGGCTCAGCTGATTCACGCAGCACAGCTGATTTCCGCACCTCCGCTGTTCTACTTACCAGGGCTACCTTAGAAGGTAAGCAGCTGAGCTTCAAATTGCTGTATTTTGAACGCTATGCACAAGCACGTTAGGTGTGCGCAAAGCCTGCATAAGCGGGAAAAGCGCGGTTGCAGCCCACCACTGAATATAAAAGTATAGAATATTCCATTATTTATTTAGGCATTAACTTCTCTGTATAGACATAATGAATCTCTGTCACTGATAAGGCCATCTCTGAAAGAAACTATTTGCACTTTTGGTATTATTTGTTCCACAACCCATTTTGTTTTTAGTGCAGATCATGAAGCATTGATATGGCTACAATCAGTTGCCTTATCACAACCGCATTGTTTAATATTACAGAGGTTTTTTGTGGTTTTTTTGTAGCATTTCACTCAATCCAAAATTAAATATTAAAGTTGATAACTATCTGCTACAGGTGCAGCTAGCTAGTAAATTACCAAACAAATATTCCCATGAAAAATGAGATAGCTAATACAGGATGAGTCCAGAATTGAGGACATTCAGGGATTATTTGCAAGGTATCCATAATAACACCTTGAGGCAACTAAGAAGCATGGCATGAAAATGGTCAAGATATCCTTAGCTATCTGAATATGATGTCAGAGTCTCTTTTCACAGAGGAATTGTCGGACTACCAACTGTCCACATAAATATTATGGGTCAGTAAACAGATTTGTGTGGAAAATAGCTTTTGTTTGATGTAATCACTTCCTGAAGCACTGGACAATTCCAGGCAAAAACACTCTCTCTGTGAGGAGGGACCACTAGAACTGTAATTTAGGTTGGTCAAGGTGTTGGTGACTACCTTTAAAACGCTCCATGGCTTAGGGACAGGGTATCTACAAGACCGCCTTCTGCCGCCAATAGCCTCCCACCGGCCAGTATGCTCGCACAGAGAGGGCCTCCTCAGGGTGCCGTCTGCCAGACAATGTCGGCTGGCGACCCTCAGGGGGAAAGCCTTCTCTGTGGCAGCACCCACTCTTTGGAACAACCTACCCCCAGAGATATGCACAATACCAGATCTCCGGACTTTTCATCGGGTCCTGAAAACTCATTTATTTCATCTAGCCGGGGTGGCTTGATTCCATCCGTTCGGTTTTAATTTGAAATTGGTTTTAATTGGGTTGTTTTAAATTGTGGGCTGAAATTATTTAATTACCTTTTAAACTGTTTTTTAAATTTTGTGTGCTCTGTTTTATCTCGGCTGTTCACTGCCCTGAGTCCTGCTAGAGAAGGGCGGTATAAAAATCAAATCAAATCAATAAATAATAAATCCTTCGAGAGCAATGGCAACAAACAACTTTGGATACAAACTGATTATATCTACAGAATACAGAACACAAAATATAGAACACAGAATATAGAATACAGAATAATACATCTACTCATATTGATCTCACCATTAGATCCTTCTAGATAGAAAGGAATCTAGGTCCAGTTTAGCCTGAAGCAATGCAGCCTTCCTGAACTCTGATGTCTTCCTGTATCTTTTCTGGTTTGAGTTCTTGATGAGATTCCTTTTCTGTTTTTTGTTTCTTAATTTTTAAATGTGTTTTGTAATGCTGAGCTGGTGGATTATTACACTGAGAAGCCTTCTCTAATTATAGGGAAGAACATCATAATCCCTATTTGAAACTCATTGTACAGTTGTAATATTAGGAAATTCTCTGGAATACATGACCAAATAAAAATCAAGTAGTGATCTCTAAACCATTAAATTAAATTAAAAGATCACCCTAAAGACAATTTAAAATTCCTTCACTGGGAAGAAGGAAGGGCTGCTTTTAAAGTGACCAGGAACAGGCTGTTAACATCTCAGGCTCAAATTCACAGAATCTGCATGAGTTAGACTAGGAATTGTGCCTTATAAATCATGACTCTAAGCAAGAAGCAGGATTCTGGATCATGTAGTCCTAGAATGGACAACTCATACAATCCTATCCAAATAAATGAGGCACTGACATTTACACAGGGGTTCCAGAATGGTGTGCCATGCCTAACAAAACACTTTCACACTGGGCTTCCTGTAAAAATAATTAGGCAGGATCTGCCTGACAATTTGCTTCTAACTCACCTCAGCCTACTGTGGAGTTATCAAAAGTTTAGTTGTTGTTGTTCTACTTTTGAAAGGACCTTCCTTCTTTTCCCAACCCAAATCAAAATATAATTTATAAATATTAGAAAAGGCAATGACCCAATAGGATCTCAGCTAGATCCATTGATCCTAAAGCAATGCACAGCATTTTAATGGTGCAAGGAGTAGCTAAGCTGTTTGTTCACTTATTTATTTATTCCAATTATATCGTCATCAATCTCACCTAAATGACTCTGGGTGGCTCATGCACTTACAATAAATCCTTTTCATTTAAGGATGTCAACCTTTGTCATGCAATACCGTGTTTCCCTGAAAATAAGACCCTGACATTTTTTTTTTTTTTTGAACCCTGAAATAAGCGCTTGGCCTTATTGCCATGCGCTTAAAAGCCCGACTGGGCTTATTATCAGGGGATGTCTTATTTGGGAGGAAACAGGGTAGTACATGATGTACATGATATACTGTGTGAGTAAATAATGGACTGCATCTCAAACACCACAATTGCATTGCCAATATTTGCTACTTCTTTTCCTCCCTTGAATGCTTTACATTGCTGAGAAGCAATGAAAAGGAAAGATTAAAAAAAAAAAGAAACCCCTGCCATCTTTTCTAAATGGAAAAAACGTTAAAGCCTCTTCCTCATGTCTGAGTTAGTGTTATCTATCAGGCCTTGAGCAGAGAGAAAAATATTTTGTCATAAATTGTACTATGGTCAAATAGCACAACCCTTCTCCTATATCTGTTGAGCCAAATAATGCTCTTCTACCACCAATTTGGAGGTTTATAATACTGGTACTTTCCATAAACAGCCACCAAAACTGCAGCTACATGGGACCAATCTTGAACCTGTTATGATATTAACACTGTTCCTGTGCAAGTCCTGGCTGGGGCAATGAAAATTTGTATGTACAGCCCAGGGGTGAAATCCAGCAGGTTCTGACAGGTTCTGGAGAACCGGTAGTGGAAATTTTTAGCAGTTCAGAGAACCGGCAAATACCACCTCTGGCTGGCCCCAGAGTGGGGTGGGAATGGAGATTTTGCAACATCCTTCCCCTGCAACACCCACCAAGCCACACCATGCCGACCACAGAACTGGTAGTAAAAAAAATTGCCATTTCTCCAGTTCTATAGTATATCCAAAATTTGTTGCCCATGCTATCATTGTTTCTTTTACTTCTTCACTTTCTAATCTAATCCGCAATAGATAATTATATAATTTCTTAATCATTTTTTCATCTGTTCCTGTCAATATTTCATCCAGTTCTGATTTTCTCAAGTTGAAACCATATTGTCTACGATCTGCTTCATATCTTGATTGTATTTGCAGTCTTGTATACCAATCTATCTCAATCCCTTGACTCTCTAATTCTTGTTTTTGTTTCAGTTCTCCCTGGTCTGTCAAGATGTCCTTATACCTAACAATATTCCCCATATTTACAATATTTGGATATGTCACCGCTTCTGTTGTAGAAAGCCACATTGGTATGTTCAGATAATGTTTTTCTTTCACTCTCTCCCACACTGATAACAAGCCATTTCTTACATAATGTCTCTGGCAATATCCATGTATCCTTTGTTTCCCGTACCATAGAAAGGCATGCCAACCCAGTTCTCTTTCCCAGTTTAGACTTATATTTGGTACAGCATAGTGCTAGCATCTTTCAAAAGTTCACTAAGCTCATATTCCAGAGAAGCTTGCATAAATCCTGACAACCATTCAGGTCTTATGCAAAAAGATGGGACTGCATTATGAGAGATGATGCCAATCTCTCTGCCAATCTCCTGCAGCCAAAGCAAAATAATCATGAGGGATAGCATCCAGCTGTCATAGAAGACTGTACTACCAAGAGCCTTGGTAGTACAGTGGTCTAAGGCACCCTGTTATTAAGCTGGTTATTAAGACCAGCTGCCTGCAATTACTGCAGGTTCGAATCTCGCCAAGGCTCAAGGTTGACTCAGCCTTCCATCCTTTCTAAGGTAGGTAAATTGAGGACCCAGTTGTGGGGGCAATAAGCTGACTTTGTATAAATATACAAAAGGATGAAGGCTATTGCTGAGCGCATTGTAAGCCGCCCTGAGTCTCCGGAGAAGGGCAGCATATAAATTTTAAAAAAAAATTTTTTTTTTTTAAAAAGAGGGATGATACTCTCATCAGTGGCCCAGAACAACAGTGCAGATATCTATCTCCATCCTGGTAACAATCAGGTGGATAATGTAGCTTCCCAAGCAACATCATGAGAACATGGCAGAAAAAAGCAGATTGGCAGGGCATGTTCCTGAGACTGAGACTGAGGAAAAACCTTAAGGTAGATGAAAGAGGTCAGTTTTAGCCCTTTGAAGTAGGCCAGACTAGGAAAGCCACACAACGCAATACTTTTTTTATTGCAAGGTTATAGTAACAGAATCTTGCCAGCCTGAATATGCTTCCCCCTTTCCTTCATTTTTCTTCATGAGAAATAGGAAAGATCTTGTCTGAGACATTTTTTCAGTTGTACCCCCAGACTTATAGAATTCTTTATTGGCCAAGTGTGATTGGACACACAAGGAATTCGTCTTGGTGCATACTCTCTTGGTGTACATAAAAGAAAAGATACATTCTTTTATCTTTTAGCTTATACCATTGATCTCAAAACCTTGTTGTTCCGCCAGGCTGGGTTATCAATGTAAAGATTTTAATTGGTTTTAAATGGGATTTTAAATTTGGGGTTTTATAAATTGGGCCTATCATTTAATAATTTTAATTATTTTTAAATTTTGTCTGTCTTTGTGTTTTTAATTAGGCTGTACACCGCCCTGAGTCCTTCGGGAAAAGGGCAGTATAAAAATAAAATAAAATAAAATAAAATAAAATAATAAAATAAAATAAAATAAAATAAAATAAAATAAAATAAAATAAAATAAAATAAAATAAAATAAAATAAAATAAAATAAAATAAAATAAAATAAAATAAAATAAAATAAAATAAAATAAATAATAGCGGCTCTTACTCAGTGTAATTCCTTCTGCCCATTATAGACAATAGAGATAGAAAGTGTGGAAGGAGAAATTGGGCTTGGAGAACAGATTTCCTTTACAAACGTATACTGGCAGTTATGTCAATTTCAATAGAAAGTGCATGCATATGCACATCTTCATTGACATGATTTATCTACATATCTATTCCATTAAAAGCAATTCAGTGGTGACAGAATGTGCATTTGAAGGAACTGGACCATTGATCAGCTATACGCCCCTAAATGAAAAACAAAAAACAAAAAAACTGATTTGTTTTACTTCAAGAACTTCTTACTTGGATTCTTGAAGTAAGCATGAGTGCAATAAATGAGAAATAAAATAAATAGGTCTTTTGAAAAAAAATTAGTGTCTTCTTTTGGATAGTGTAAAACAGAAGCATGGGAGGAAAATAGACAAATTAGATACTGCAGCTACACTCAAAACAGTATTAGACAACATTTAAAACTCGCAAACTGGCAGAAAGAGACTATATTTGTTTGCATTGTTCTGTTCATAGACAGGAAGCATAGGGTTTAGCTGGAGTTTATTATTGTTATTTTTATTATTATTTTTATTAGTCATATTTCTATGCCGTCCACTCTCCGAGGACTCTGGGCTGCTTACACCAAAGACAAAAATAGCATATTGCCCCCAACAATCTGGGTCCTCATTTTACCCACCTCGGAAGGATGGAAGGCTGAATCAACCTTGAGCCGGTGAGATTTGATCCGCTGATCTGCTGAACTAGCAGTCAGCTGAAGTAGCTGCAGTACTGCACTCTAACCACTGCGCCACCTCAGCTAAAAGTTTGACACACTTTTAGTAGATATATTATATCTATCATGCCTTAAGCAAGATAATGATGTCAATGTAAATAAAGGCCATTATTAGCTCATTCATCCATCCTCAGTGCCGAAAGCAATGCCCAGGGTAAAAGCCATTATTAGCTCATTCATTTATCCACAAGTGACCAAAGCAACAATATGTAGAAATCGATATTATCCTAAATGCCAGTTTGGAAACCATAAATGTAATCAAAAAATAAAATAATGAGGCTCAGGACTTCATAATGATTCCCAATGTTTTTCTTGAAAATGTTAGCTGACTGGCTTTCTTCTTTAATTGATCCTGGAACATGAGCGGTTTGTGATTTGTTTCATAATCAGCACTTGGCCATGTCTTTGCTACTACAACTGAGCTCCTCCACCTCCCTTTCACAATAATATAATCAATTTGGTCAGTTTGAGAGTCAGTCTGGTCTAGTGGTTAAGGCACGAGGCTAGAAATCAGCAGACTGAGTTCAAATTTCACTTTAGCCATGAAAGCCTCTTATATCTTCTCTTATCTCTTATCTCATATCTCATATCTCTTATCTCTTATCTCTTATCTCATCTCATCTCATCCTTTCCTATCCTATCCTATCCTATCCTATCCTATCCTATCCTATCCTATCCTATCCTATCCTATCCTATCCTATCCTACCGTAACTTAACTTAATTTAACTTAACTTAGCTTACCTTAACTTATCATTACGTTCTCTCATGAAGTATAAATTAAAGGCTTTGATCATCTACCTCCAGTATCTTCCAATATCATTGTTAGCCAATATAGATCCCTCCTAGCCTAGCCTAGCCTAGCCTAGCCTATCTTATCCTAACCCATTCTATCCCACCCCACCCCACCCCTCCTTTCCCTTCCCTTCCCTTCCCTTCCCTTCCCTTCTCTATCCTACCCTACTGTTGGAAGAAACATCCTTCTAGGTTCTGCTCCAAGTGGGGAAACAGACACTGGAAACATGGAGACTGCTTGGAAAGATGGTTTAATGGTGGACAGGATCACATGGCTTGAGTTCCTGAACAGAAAAGGGGCAGATACAGAAAATCCTCGGGTTTTTATGCTCTCTCTGGCTCTGCATTTCTTGGGGCCCCAAAGAGTATCCTGATTGGTTGTCAGACTCCCAGGGGGTGGGGGTTTTAGCTAGCCTTGCCAGCTGATGGTCACATGTGCTTCCCAGGTCACATGTGGTGAGTCTCTGCCGCTATTGTGTAGAGGGCTAATCCTATCTTTGGCAATTCCTACTATGGCTCTGCCTGAAGGAGGCAGATCTTTGTTATGTAGAATAGACTGGCCCAGGCCCCAATGGCCCACCGACAAAGGGTGGGGGGCAGGAAGGTGGGAGCTGCTTTGTCTGTAAAATATGCTTCTCATATTTCTCATCCAGGGAAATATAATATTCTGCCCTTTTCACATTTCCCAAAATATTTCACTCTTCCAGGAAAGGGGTGGGTGCTAACTTCCTACACTACCCTACCTTACCTTATCTTACCATTACATTCTCTCATGAAGTATAAATTGAAGCTTTTGATCATCTACCTTCAGTATCTTCCTATATAATTGTTGGCCAATATAGATCCCTCCTATCCTATCCTATCCTATCCTATCCTATCCTATCCTATCCTATCCTATCCTATCCTATCCTATCCTATCCTATCTTATCCTAACCCATCCTATCCCATCCCACTCTTCCTTTCCCTTCCCTTCCCTTCCCTTCCCTTCTCTATCCTACCCTACCCTACCTTACCTTATCTTACCATTACATTATCTCATGAAGTATAAATTGAAGCCTTTGATCATCTACCTCCAGTATCTTCCTATATCATTGTTGGCAAATATAGATCCCTCCTATCCTATCCTAGCCTAGCCTAGCCTAGCCTAGCTAGCCTAGCCTAGCCTAGCCTATCTTATCCTAACCCATTCTATCCCACCCCACCCCACCCCTCCTTTCCCTTCCCTTCCCTTCCCTTTACTTTCCTTCCCTTCCCTTCCCTTCCCTTCCCTACCCTACCCTACCCTACCTTACCTTATCTTACCATTACATTCTCTCATAAAGTATAAATTGAAGCTTTTGATCATCTACCTCCAGTATCTTCTTATATCATTGTTGGCCAATATAGATCCCTCCTATCCTATCCTATCCTATCCTATCCTAACCCATACTATCCCATCCCATCCCTCCTTTCCCTTCCTTTCCCTTCCCTTCCCTTCCCTATCCTACCTTACCTTATCTTACCATTACGTTCTCTCATGAAGTATAAATTGAAACCTTTGATCATCTACGTCCAGTATCTTCCTATATCATTGTTGGCCAATATAGATCCCTACTGTTTTATCTGCGATGAATTCTATCCATATTTAGGTGCCTTTGCTGGGAATATACACTCTTAGCACACACTCCTGATGTTCTTTGCTTATCATTTGCAAGAACACTTTACCAACAGCAACACCACAATGGAGAAGCAAAGTAGGACATGGGGGAGGTGGGAGGGTAATAGATGTACAGAAGTCAATATAATGTTTTAATTAAGGCTTGAAAATTGTGGTATTCACTAAGGCCATTACACCTAGAGTCATAGTTCTCAACTACATACATCAACTTTCATGATAATTGCTCACTGGTAAAAAGTTTCTGCTTAGTGGTGTAACTAGAGCTGGATTTAAAAACTGAAATAATGTGGCTCTGCATGACTGGCATCAAGATATGGCCTGCAAACACATACTGTATATGTGTTTCTCAAAGTCATGAGTGTACAATGTACATAATGGCAACTTATGTTCCTTTTACATTTATGACCACTGGATGGTAACCAAGAATTACAGAATGTCCTTTTATCTCTTTAAAATCCCATAGTAATTATCCAGATTTCTGTAATACAGTTATTCTCACTTTAGGGGAAGAAACCTTAGAGTTGAATCAAATCCTCAGCACCTACTCCAAAGCATTACCCTTTAGAATATCTGCAATATCCAGCTCCATCTCGCATAGGTAATTAGATATGGTATATAATGAAACTAGCAGTAAATGTAGGCACATTTCTGCTAGAGGTCTATAATCTTGCATGTACTAATCTGAGAATAAACCGTTTGAACACAGTAATAAATCATTCAAATTAAGTAGCAGGCAGGGAATTATGATGCATGCTTCACAAAAGTTCTAGATGTAATTAACCTGGAAATAAGTCAGATGTTCAACAAGATATCTGAGTATACAAGGAGAAACAGTGTATTTAAACTATGTGCTGATATGTGACTTTACTAAAGAATAATAGGGGAACATGCAGATCATATAGTCTTTGGAAAACTTTACATAGTCATAGAGTAAAATTAATAGGGTATATTTGGAGAAGATCTGAAATTCTGAAAATAAAAAAATATGTTTTTGTGCAGAGGAATGTTTTTATTTGGCTTATTCTGTTACAGACTCCAACCTCTACAAAACTAAGCACGAAATACATTCTTTTTATAGATGTTTTTAAAGTAAGAGGTTTTTTCCCAGAATGTTCACTATCATGGCATTTTAAGAATGAGTAAACTATAACTGATATAATATTTTAAAAATAAATTGAAAACTTGGAATATAGAACATCTACAGGTAGTTCACCAGAACACAGGAAACAAATGTTCATATAGGATAAATTAATGTTGTACACTAAAAAAATATTGAATAAAAGCTCTAGGGGAAAATGGTGATATCAAAGTTTTGGTTATCCCTTAAAAAAGGAAATCACAGCTGTGCAAAAGGCAAGCGGGACACTGGTGTAAATTACTCTGGAAACTCATTGGAAACACTACCACTGGCAGTCTCATATTCCTCTAACTATGGTTTGAAATATTTTTTTATATGACATCCTTGTGATTTTTTTTGTCTTATCCGCAGCCCACATTTCAATCAGTTTAAAGCTATCTTTAGCTGTTCCAGTTTCAAAATAGTGTTTCTCTCTTCTCCTGACACTTTCTGCTATGGAGACAATTCAATGTGCTCCTTCAACTACTGTGTTTCCCCAAAAATAAGACCCTGTCTTATATTTTTTTGAACCCTGAAATAAGCACTTGGCCTTATTGCCATGCGCTCAAAAGCCTGATTGGGCTTATTATCAGGGGACGTCTTATTTTGGGGAAAACAGGATATGAGGTTGAAGAAATCATCATGCCTGGGATCCTATAGACCAATTTGGGACTTGCAGTCCTGTCTCCTCTTCTCCAGTCACTGAGCACAGCAATCTATGACCATGTGGGCTTGGCCTAAAGGAGAAAGAGAAACAGCTGGCTTCTGCAGAAGCATTTGTCCAAGTAACACATGCTTGCCAAAGTTCTATTCAGTCTTAAGTAAATTCCTAATATGTACACTGCCTGACTAGGTGACTCAGTGGCTAAGACACTGAGCTTGTCGATCAGAAAGATCAGCAATTCAGCGGTTCAAATCCCTAGTATAGGTCTCCTGTGTGAACAGGGGGTTGGACTAGATGACCTCCAAGATCCCTTCCAATTCTGTTACTGTTACAAGTTGTGCACTTTTTTTTTTGAAAGAGTGCTATGCCTTTTTTTACAGGTTTAGCTCTCTTCTATTACGCTATATTTGGAAAACTATACCAGTGTTAAAAAAAAAAAAGACTTTTGAGGGCTTTACCCAAGATTAGTTGAAATGGGGGAAAGAGACCTAGTTCATGCCAGGCGTAATGTCACCATTACAGTTTTTTCACTGCTTCTCTAATATGGGGCTTGGTTTGGCTACTGTTTTTATTGTTTTGGTTGAACGGTTGATGCCATTTTGTCTAATCCATAAACTACAATCTCACACTATTGGCCATAACCATTCATGGCCAGAACCATTGTCCTCTTGTAGAACAAATCAAGGATGTGGCTCGCTTCAGGGGTGGGCTCCTGGGGGTTCGGCAGGGTTCAGGCAATCCTCTAGCCAAGTATCGCCGGGATTCAGCAAACCCCCAAATACCACCCTTGGCTGGCCATGTCTACCTTGCCCCGCCCTGCCCCGCCCCTCCCCTCCCACCCCACCCCTCCCCTCCCAGGAGTCTCCACGCTGCCCGTTCATCATTCCAGGTAAGTGCAGGGGCCGCACAGAGGGTCTGGGAGGGCAAAAAATGGGTCTACCAGAGGTTCCGGAAGTCCGGAGGGCCTTTGGACCCCGGGGGAAGCAGTTTTCACCCTCCTGGAGAATCAAGGAAAGCCTCCAGAGCCTGGGGAGGGCAAACAACACAGGTGGCCAACAAGACCATGCCCACCATGGCCACAACCATCCAGCAACGGGGCAGCAAATCCATTGTTAAAGGATCTGAAGCCCATCCCTGGCTCGCTTGTAATCAATCATTCTCTCCTGCTTTATGCCAGGTCTCTCCTCCACACCTGATCACCTTATTGGAGGACAGGTCATCACTACAGAGGAGGAGAAGTGAAATGAAGTAGAGAATAGGACTCTGATCAAAAGCTCCTTTCAATTGTCCTCTGTGTCTCTGATCTGTCAATTGAACTAGTTTTGACTAGAACCAAAGAATGCTAAACCTGTGTTCAGAAATAACCTTATTGGCAGGACACAGGCCCAGAACACTCCCTCATTTGGTGCTTGCTAGACAAGTAATTAAGAGGTGAGTAAACCTGCCATTCCAAGCAGCTGTCTACATGTGCCCAAGTGTTCTGACCTGGCCTTCGCAGAAGCAAGAAACAGACTCACCACAAAGAAAACCCCCCTCTTTATTTACACATTGGGAATTAACTGCATTCACCAACAGAAAGTCCAGGCAAGAGTCCTGGAAGAAGTTAACTGAAATAATAGTCCTTATCAGCTCGTTATGATAAATGCAAGGCTGTGAGCTCCCAACCGAGAGGCTGCAAATTAAGTCAGTTCAAACAGAGAAGACAAACCTCCGTTCTGGCAAACAGTCTTTGTCACAGAAACACATAAGGAGCAAACTTTCCAGAAATGCGAACAGTTTTCTGTGACAACCAAACCATTCCGCTTTCCTCCTATTTATTCCCCAGCCAGGGAGGGGCCAGTCAGCGTCCATGTTTATTTTGCTTCCTGAGCCTGCTCATTGTCCTCCATTGTTCACCTCTCCTATCTGCTCTGCGCATATGCGCATCTCAATAGGCCCTAGGTGTTCCTCCTCCTCACTCCTCTGTCTCCAAAGACTGCTGTTTCTTGGTTCGGAAATGCCGGACGGCCCTGGCTCTATCTCTGTGTCAGATGCTGAGCATCCATCAGAGCTCCAGAACCGGCCCAAGTTCTTCTCCAACCTCCTCATCATCTGAGTCTGCCACCAGCTCTGCTGGCAGGTGGCAAGCCACAACACCAACTCAACCCACAACATTAAGAGGAGCAATTGGTGGTTGCTTTTCCCATCAGCAGGTGACACTCAAAAGGAAGGAAAGCAAAGGACAGAAAATCCACTGCTCACTTTCCTTAACTTGGCACATACTAAAATTCTCACCAGGCTAGTTACTGAATCAGAGTAGGATCTGACCATTCAGGACATAGAGTTATATTTTTCTACCACTTTACAGACTGATAGATTACACCTTTGCACAGCTTTCAAGCTGTGTTCAGAGAAATCTGATGCAGACCAGTTTAACTAAAGTAGCATTGTGGAAGTTGATACGCAAAAGAAAGATTCAAGCCAAAGCCTGCTCTGCATTGTTGCCCAACAGATTTCCCTCGAGCCATAGAAGAATAATAACAACAATGTTGGTAATTGAATAGTCTGGCTAGGATAGTTTCCAGTTTATTTAAGGCAACAGCCTTGTGGGGAGGGAAATTAGCTTTCCTAGGCTGGGCTAGGGAAAATGTGAAACTCATTTTTCTCTACAGAAGATTTCATTCCCACCCTGCTCTTCCCCCTCTCCCCATCCCAACACTGTCATGCTTAGTGTTGCATTGTGCCACTCCTTGCAAAGAACAGGCTCTGAGAGTTCCACCTCTACTATCAAGATAACTATCTCTTCCCTCCTTGTGGGAAAAGCAGGAAAGTTCACTAACTCAGCTGGAATGTCAAGTAAATTCTTTTCTTTGCTCCAGTCACTGTACCATCCCTCTCTAAATGAATGTTGGAGCCCTGTTTAAAACATAATGTCCTTTCCTTTCCTTTTTCCTTCCTTTCCCTTTCCTTTTTCCTTTTCCACCTTTCCTTTTTCCCCTTCCTTTCCTTTCTGTTCCTTTCTTTCTCCTTTTTTCCCTTCTCTTTTTCCTTCCCTTTCCCCCTTTTCTTCCCTTTTTCCTTTTTCCTTTTCCACCTTTCCTTTTTCCTTTTCCACCTTCCCTTTCTTTCCCATTTTCCTTTCCTTTCTTTTTTCCTTTTCTCTTCCCTTCTTCCTCTTCCCTTTTTCTTTTTCCTTCCATTTTTCCCTTTCTTTCCTTTCCTTTCCGTTCCTTTCTTTCTCCCTTTTCCCCTTCTCTTTTCCTTCCCCTTTCCCCTTTTCTTTCCGTTTTCTTTTTTCCTTTCCCCCCTTTCTTGTCTTTCCTATTTCCTTCCCCCTTTTCCCTTTTTTCCCTTTCCCTTTCCCTTTTCCTTCCTTTTTCCTTTTCCCTTTCCTTCAGTCCACTCTTTTTTTTGTATTTATCATGATTGCACTGCAAATGTAGTCTTTGTTAATAGTGTTGAATGCAACTATGCTTTTACTTTTCCTAAAAATTATACTGTGAAAGCTTTCATTGACCAAGGTTAATGATCAGTGAATGGTCTATATTTATAGCTCATCTGGTGGCAATCATAGGATAAAGAAACTTGAAATGTAAGAGGACGAAACAGTAAAGGGCATGAATTAATTTGTTATATCATTAAATTTTTATTCCACTTTTATTGCTTTTTAAGTAATTCAAGGTAGTGAATGTACATAAATGCTTCTCCCTTGTCCCAACAACAACACTGTGAGGGGAACTGGGCTGAGAGAGAGAGTGACTGGCCCAATGCCACCCAGATGGCTTTCATAGTAAAGCAGGATTAGAACTCACAGTCTCCTTATTTCTAGGCTAGCACCTTCACATTTACACTAAACTGGCTTAATGAAGGGAAAAAAGGAGAAAAACAGATTTATGTTGTGAAAATGATAGTGGGAATGGTACAACTATAACTATAGAAATATTAAAGTGTGGATGAAGTTTGTTTACAGAATAGCTCTGCTACTTGTGTAACATATATAATGATTGCATCCATGCCTGGCATTGCAAGTATGCCATTATTATTGCTTGATAAAAGGTAAGGATAGTAAATATAGCAGAGAACTAGCTTATTGGATGTTCCCAAGGACGTCCTTGACAAAATTGTAATTGGAAAGGTGTAAAAAGTGACAATAAACAATAGCTAGTAGTGAGGTTAGACCAGATTTTTACTCTTCAGGAAATGATTGAGAAATGCATGCATGTGAGAAGTTTGTAAGTTTGCTCATTGGAAGAAAATATATCATAAAGTAAATAAGCTTAAATGACTAAATATACTTTGCAAATGTGGAGCAGAAGCTGGGTTGCTAAATGTGATAAGAAAGTATGTGATAGAAGTAAAGGTGGTCTGAGAATAAAAAAAGTATCTAGCAAATGGTTCAGCACTAAACAAGGAGTATAATAATGGTATGTGATGGCTGGGTGGGTGTGGCTGGGTGGGCATAGTCTTAGTAACACTAGGACTCCAAGATCCCTCTCACAGTCACCACTATTGAGCAAGGTACCCAGAGGTGGTATTCAGCTGGTTTGAACCAGTTCAGGCGAACTGGTCCACCTGCTCACCTGCCCTGGCTCTATGCTGTCCTTTTTAGGCACGTTTTTGAGGCTGGGCACATGCCTGGAAGGCACACACGCGAGGAAAGCACATGCACAGAAGGCCGGGCGGTGCGGAGGTGGTACGCGCGCTCATATTTTCGGTGCTGGACGAACCAGTAGGTAAACTTTGTGAATCCCACCTCTGAAAGTACCACATATACTATACCTGTGCATTTTGTTTTTCTTGCCTAAATGTAGAACTTTACTTTTTTCACCATTAAATTTCATTTTGTTAGATAGTGCCCAATGTTCAAGTCTGTCAAGATCCTTCTGTATATTAAGACTATCTTCCAGAGTGTTGGCTATTCCTGCTAGCTTGGTGTCGTCTGCAAATTTGATGAGTTTATCTATCCCCTCGTCCAAATCATTAATGAAGATGTTGAAGAGTACTGGGCCTAAAACAGAGCCTTGGGGTACCCCACTGCATACCTCCCTCCATGTAGATGCAGTTCTATTGAGGACTACACATTGAGTGTGGCTGGTCAGCCAGTTACGAATCTATCTGGTGGTGATGCTGTCTAACCCACATTTTTCTATTTTATCAAGTAGTAGGTTATGGTCTACTTTGTCAAATGCCTTACTGAAGTCCAAGTAAATTATATCAACAGCATTCCTCTGGTCCACTAGTTTTGTCACTTTGTCAAAGAATGCAATATGATTAGTCTGGCATGATCTGTTTTTGACAAACCCATGTTGGCTTTTGGTTATTACTTTGTTAGTTTCTAGGTGTTCGCTGATTCATTGCTTGATTATCTTTTTCAGAATATTCCCTGGTATTGAGGTCAGGCTGATGGGTCTGTAGAGTCCTGGATCTATTTTTTTTTCCTTTTTTGACTATGGGAACTACATCAGCTCTTTTCCAGTCCTCAGTTCCCCAGTGCTCCAGGATCTTTGAAAGATATAGTTCAGTGGTTCTGGGATCACATCTGCTATTATGGGTAACCTTACAGGAAATGACCAGTCTGAGCCAGGGGTGAAATCTAAATTTTTTTGCCACCGGTTCTGCGGGCATGGCTTGGTGGGCGTGGCTTGGTGGTTGTGTGACTGGGTGGGCAGGGCCAACATGATGTCACTCATGTCACTCTTTCTTTTTTTCCTCTCTCTCTCTCTCTCCCTCCCTCCCTTTCTCTTTCTCTCTTTCTCTCCCTTCCTTTCTTTCTTCTCTCTCTCTTGTCAGCCCCGCTGCACTGGGGCTGTCATTCCGGCGGGGACAGCAGCCAATGGAGCTAACCGCCCCACATTCCAGCTGCCCAGGAAGCCTTACCCTGCCTCCACTTGCTAGCCCTGCATCCTGTCACTCGCTGGTGGCTCCCTCTCCTGCTCGCTGCTTCCGGGACTGCTGCCGCAACCTCAGATCTCCTAGTTGCCGCCGGCCTGCTACTGCCTCTCAGCTGAAAGGCGGACAGGAAACATCAGGCGCTCGGGTCAGCACTGGCCACTTCCATGCCTGCGCAGAGGCCCCAAGCCTGATTGGGAGCAACATCGCCGCCCAGGCTACCCAGGATTACTCAGGGCTTGCCCAGGAGTAATCAGGACTTGATAGCCCAGGCAGCACAGGATTAATTAAGGCTTGGGGCCTCTACGCAGGCATGGAAGCAGCTGTGCAGCAGTTGCATGACTGGGGGGCAGCAGTTGCCCAAAAGCCCCGTGGAAACTGAGCACGCCAGGTCCAAAAGGTGAGTGAGCCTCGCCATGTTTCCCCAAGGCGGCTCTACTTCAGCCGAGCACAGGGGGTCCCCCTTCCTGACCACCAGTGTTGGCCTTACATCTGCCCGCCCTCCTGAGACTGCCCATGCACACCCCAGCAGAGCAGCTGGCTCCAGCGGCTGCTACGGAAGAAGGAAGAAAGTGCTCTGGGAGGGCGGGCAGCCTGGCCCGGAAGTGGCGCGTCTCCCGTCATGGGCTGGATGCAGGCAAGTGGGCGGCAGTTGCCCAAAGGCCAACCAAAAGCTGATGTCCTGGACAGTGCTGCACATGCGGTGCCCTCCCAAAGCACTGCTGCCACTGTTCGCTCTCTGGTGGGAGAAGGAAGAAAGCAAACGGCGAGGCTGCCCTGGCCGAGCAATCAATGCCCACTGGCAGCTCTCCCCACTGGCAGCTTCTGTGCCTCTCACATCGCTTCTTTACCAGCGGACCTTCTGCACATGCGCAAAAGGTAAAAAAAATTTTTAATTTTTTTTTTAAAATTTTGATTTATATGCCGCCCTTCTCCGAAGACTCAGGGCGGCTTACAATGTGCTCAGCAATAGCCTTCATCCTTTTGTATATTTATACAAAGTCAGCTTATTGCCCCCACAAACTGGGTCCTCATTTCACCTACCTTAGAAAGGATGGAAGGCTGAGTCAACCTTGAGCCTTGGCGAGATTCGAACCCTGCAGTAATTGCAGGCATCTGGTCTTAATAAGCTTAATAACAGGGTGCCTTAAACCCCTGTACTACCAAGGCTTTTCCACATTACTTCCTGGTTCAAACCAGGAAGTAACAAAACCCGGTCAGATGGGCGGAGCTTTGCTCCGCCATCGCTACCGGATCGCCGAACCAAGATCGCTACCGGATCGCCTGATCCGGTCCAGCCAAGATCGCTACCCAATCGCCTGATCCGGTCCGAACCGGGAGCATTTCATCCCTGGTCTGAGCACAAAGGAGGGATTAAACACATCATAAATCACAAGTCCCTGCACACCTGCAACAGATCTAAGTCCAGCGCACCTTGAATGCCTTTTGGCAGCCCTGAACCCTGACACCTTTCTCATCTCCTGCGCACTTTCTTTGACCATCAGTTGGTCAGATTCTTGTAGAGAGCTTAAGCTTACAATAAATCTTTATACTCATTGAACTGCCTGAATCTCCTGATTTTCCTGGTGCTTGACAAATCTGTTGTTGCAGGGCTGCCCAAGTTTTGTTTAGGTTTCCCTCCCATACCGAGGTGAAAAATATACAAAAACTATAATATAAGCCTAAAATAGGTGAAAAAATTAATTAAGCAAAGAAAAATCCCAACATACAAAATACCCCAGGGAGAAAAAATAATCCCAGTTGACTCATTGTCATTTATTCCACTTCAGAAAGAAACAATTTTACTGGGCATCCAAACTGCTCTTTTAATAGATGCATCAGTTTCTTTAGGGGAAGATATTAAACTCCATCTTAGGGAAGAATCTAAGCAGATGTTGAGCTACTTTCTTTCTAATAAAATAGCATAATATTCTTTTCATTGGCAATCCCTTACCTAAGTGATAGCATTCTGAATGACCAATACAGGGCAGAAAAGAGAGTTTTCTATGAGATACCATCTAGTGATCATTCAAATAAATACAGGAAGGGTACTTGAAGAATCAGACACGACTTAATGATTGAACAGCAACAACAACAAGGGATTTACCATACTTTTCGGAGTATAAGACGTACTCCCCCCCCCGCAAAAAAAAAAGAGGGTGAAAATTTGGGTGCGTCTTGAGTGCAATCCCTGCTGCTTGGAACCGTCCGAAAATACGACATGCAGAGGCAAAAAATGTGGTGTGTGGAAGCCAAAAACGTGTTGTACGGAAGCCGAAAACATGACGCGCGGAGGCAGCGAGCAACGGTGATGTGCTGTGGCAAACCCCACAGTGTGGAACAGGTCTAAAATGGAGCATTTAGAGGTGGAGCATTCGGAGGCCAAAAATGCAAGGCACAGAGGCCAAAAATGCGAGGCACAGAAGCCAAAAACACAAGGCACAGAGGCAGCAATGGTCTGTGGCAATCCCTGCAGCCTGGAACAGCTGATTGGGGGTATTCCAGGAGATCGATCCACCTGCCAATCAGCTGCTCATGCTGAATCAGGCTGCCATAATGTGCTGAAGCTGACCAGGCTGTTTGCTATTTGTTGCAAGGACATTAGCCAGATGAATACCGATGGATGCTGGTAGAGAGAGGCAGAATTTTTTTTTCTTGTTTTCCTCCCCAAAAACTAATGTGCATCTTATACTCCAGAGCGTCTTATACTCCGAAAAATATTGTTTCATTTTTCATTGTGTTTTCCCATGTTTCTGATGTCCCATGTTCTGTTCTTGTGGGTTGGGATTTTCTTTTCCTCTATGGCAACAGCAGCAAATACAAATCCTGAAGGTTTTAATCTAGCCACATTATAAACTATTAGTGATCTGAAAGATCCTCAGTTGTTCCTCAGGAGCATGTTCAGTGCCATCTAACCTTCATCCAGCATTATATCACAAATCATTTTATATTTTCTATCCATTTAGTTTTCTTGGTTAAAAACACAGAAATGGTTTATCATTGCTTTTTCCCAAGCAGTTTGTCATTGTCACTAAAGTGATCATCTGCCTCAAGCATCTTCCTATATCACTGTAGCCTAAAATGGCTCCCTGTTTCCTTTACCTAGGCTGTGGCCTTCACCCCTTTGGTGACTGTGCTAGCAATATTTATAGTTTTATTTTATTATGACCATCTAAAATTGAATTGACTAGATGGGATGTGCAAATCTTTGTATTAAGTAAATAAATAGATAAATAAATAACATATCTCATTTCATCATTATATGATAATATCTCTGGATATTCTATATATCTGTACTGATCTGCACCTGATTTGTAGCAATCAATGATATCTGTGGTCTCTTAACTTTTAAATTATTTCTTTTTTTTTCTCCCTTCAAAATGCAGTGGAAAAATAAAAGGTGTCTTGAACAATTTGGTCTCAATTTTTACTTTATGAGTTAAAACTACAGGCTTTTCTCCAACATTTCTCCTCTTTCCTTTTGTTTTGGTTTTGTTTTCATTTGGGGTAAATTTTAGTATTTAGTATCAACTTACATATATATTCTTTGTTATGTAATAAAATTAGCACCCATGTATATGTATCCATCTAATCCATTACCAAACCCATCCTTAATACATTTTGTGATATAATAATTATTGGCTTCTTTTCTTATCAATAGGAGCTTTCTTTTTCTCTTCGCATTTTTGTAACCCCTAGAATTTATTGTGGCTTGTTTATTAATTCCTTGGTGGGAAGAACAGTAATCCTCAAAAGGCGATTTTTGTGATTTTATTTACTGATTTGACACATTTGTGTGGCTGCCCATCTCACTGGTGGCACACAACCAATACTTAAACCAATATCACAATGATTAAAACTCTATAAAAATAAATCAAAACAAGATAAGATAAAAAGATAATTGTGGGAAAACACCCATCTACACACAATACAACCATTGTGCAGGCTCCGCTATGGGGTCCCTAAAATTGCTAGAAGAACCATATTTTCAGATTCCTCTGAAAAACTAACAGGGATGGGGCTAAACTTACTAGGAGGAGGCAGGGATGATATTCTATAAGAATAAATGACATTGCTGTTACTTATTTTTCTTGAACATTAATTTCATAGCAGACAGATGAAAGCAATTAGCCTTCTAGATGTTTTGACTTCAGCTTCAAGTGGCATTCAGCCAGCCTGGCTAAAAAAAAAAAAAGGAATTTTGGTAATTGTAATTCAAAACACTGGAGGATACCAAGTTGCTCATGTTTGGCTTGAAAAAGTTCATTCACCAGGTAACCCACAAGGTTCAGCATATCTGATTGAAGAGGCCAAAAGCGCATGCCAAAATGTATTCATTTGCAACGTGAACATCAAAGCAACTTTACATTATGTTTCAATTAGTTAAAGAATATTTTAAATTTCACAACCTCATAATTGCTTCATGTGGAATTTGCTCATCTGCACATCTCCACTGAGAAAAAAAATAATAATTCAAATGCACATACATTGCTACTACTTTAAAGAACACTTTGTGGCTGGTGGCATTCTTTTTCAGTACATGAGAAATACCGAATGGTCTCTTTAAGGGAGGAAGAAACAGGTCACTACTGTCCAACTGAAGTTTAAGAAAAATGTTCAGACCATAACAATTTAAAAGACACAAAGAACTTGTGACTGTAGCTCCTAGTATTCTTTATTACTGCCCATCTTGGCTGACTTGGTTGAGTGTTTTTCAACAAAATTTAGATGACATCTTCCCGAATAAAATTTAGAGGCAGATATTGATGAAAATAGCCAAACTGGGTAAAAGGACCATGATGTCCCTTGTCCACTTTGATCTCTTCTCCACATCTTTTCTTCCATGATCCTGAGCAGATTGTAAATAAATACTCACATTTCATTTTATCCTTGCAACAATACTATGGTGAGGATTAAGCCAACAACATTATAGTATAGACTAAACCAGGGGTCAGCAACCTGCGGCTCTGGAGCCACATATGGCTCTTTCACCCCTCTGTTGTGGCTCCCTGTCACTCAAAATATGTATCACAACCGCCAATGTGCAACACCCACCAGCATGCGATTTATTGAGCTTTTCAACCCCCGGTAGGCCAATCATGGATAAATCCAAGAAAAGAAAAGTTTCAGAAGAAAACAGAACATTTAATTCAACTATATATTTATTATTTATTTTGCGATTTATATGCCGCCCTATCTCCAATGGACTCAGGGCGGCTCACAACAGTAAAATACACAATAACATTAATGCAATATAAAATTGAAAGTATTATTGAAGAAAAAGGACTGGAAAAAATATAGAAAGAAAGGAAGAATTGAAGATTAATTTCTTTTGGGGAGGATCTTAATAATAAATCTGAAAAGTTTACTGAAATTAGTATTTTTTAAGTTTAAGTAAAAATGTTTAACTAAAAATGGATAGCTTTTTAAAAATTATTGAGGTTTTAAAATGGTTAACTTTAAAGTTAATGGATAGCTTCCTGAAAGTTTTGAAATTGATATTTTGAAGAATGACCTCAAGAGTTAGAAATAATTTAACTCAATGGATTAATAGTATCTTTAAGGTTATATTCTGAAGAATGTTTTATTGAAGTGTTTTTTAAAATTTACTGAAGTATTAAAATGGTTAATTTAAAATTGAATGGATAGCCTTTTAAAAAAAAGAGTTTTGAAACTTATATCTTGAAGAATGTCTTATTGAAGGTATTAAGAGAGTTTAAAAGGTTTAACCTAAAATAATATTTTTTTTCTAAAAAGATATGCTTTAAAGAAAGTTTTAAAATGTTTAATTTAGAATTTTAAAAAGGGAGGCTGATGAATAATTTTTAAAAGAGGAGTTAAAGAGTGAGGGAATGTTGAATCTTGTAAGTTAATATATTGTAGCTCATGCTTGTTTAATGTTATACCCTGTTTTTGCTCTGGGAAGTCGGGGGTGGGGGTGGGGAGGGGGGGTTGAAGGTTGTGTAGGGATAAAATTGTTGTCTAATTTTTAATAAAATTAAAAGATAGATAAATGTATTAATAGAGAAGTAAGAAAAGTGGGGGAAATGTCATAATAAAGGAAATGATAATATTAAGATATGATAAATGGAGCAGTAAAAAGAAGACACAAAAGATGTATTCAGAAGATATATTGAATGATTGATTATGTATTGTTTGTTTGTTTGTTTGTTTATAAAATAAAAAAAACTTTTTAAATTAAAAAAATACAATATAAAATTAAAAAGTCCGAATTAAAACAATTTAAAATCAGTTTAAAAACTATTAAGGAACACCCCCCCCTCCATCAGGCCAGGCTACAAAATAACCAGGTCTTCAAATCACGGCGAAATGAGCCAAGGTCAGGGGCCATCTGGAGCTCCAAAGGAAGTTGGTTCCAAAGGGTGGGTGCGCCCACAGAGAAAGCTCTCCCCCTGGGGGTCGCCAGACGACATTGTCTGGCCAACGGCACCCTGAGGAGGCCCTGTCTGTGGGAACACACCGGATGATTGGAGATTGTTGGTGGCTGCAGGGGGTCCGACAGATATCCCGGACCTAAGCCATGAAGGGCTTTATAGGTGATAACCAGCACCTTGAACCTCACCCAAAGGGCAACAAGTAGCCAATGCAGGCCACGCAGGAGGGGTGTAACTTGGGAGTGTTGGGACACTCCCATCACAAGCAGCGCGACCGCATTCTGCACCAGTTGAAGCCTTCAAGTGGTTTTCATGGGCAGCCCTAGGTAGAGAGTGTTGCAGTAGTCGAGATGGGAGGTGACCAGCGCATGAGTAACGGTGCATAGGGCATCTTGGTCCAAATAAGGGCGAAGCTGACACACAAGGCGAACCTGGGCAAATGCCCCCCTGGTCACGGTCACTACATGATCTTCCAGAGACAACGGTGAATCCAGAAGGACGCCCAGGTTGCGGGCCCTATCCACAGAGGGTAACACCTCACCCCTGATGGTCAACGATGGAATATCTAAATTGGACCCAGATGCCAGTACCCACAGCCACTCGGTTCTTGGCAGGGTTGAGTTGGAGCCTGTTCCTCCCCATCCAGGTCCGTACCGCTTCCAGACAGCGGGACATCACGTCGAGGGCATCACTAGGCTGGTTTGGGGTGGATATAAAAAGCTGGGTATCATCAGCATATTGATGATACCGCACCCCAAAACCACGGATGATCTCCCCAAGCAGCTTCATATAGATGTTGAACAGGAGAGGCGAGAAAACTGACCCCTGGGGCACCCCACAGGTGAGGGGCCTGATAGCCAATCTCTGCTCCCCTGCCAACACCGCTTGCATACGGCCCGAGAGATAGGAGGAGAACCACCGTAAAACAGTGCCTCCCACTTCCAACCCTACGAGTCGTCGCAGCAGGATACCATGGTCGATGGTATCAAAAGCAGTCGAAAGATCCAAAAGGACCAGAACAGAGGAGTGTCCCCTGTCCCGAGCTCTCCAGAGATCATCCACTAGTGCGACCAATGCCATCTCCATGCTGTACCAATCGGCTTAAAACCCAATTGGTACAGATCCAGATAGCCTGTTTCCTCCAGGACCAGCGGGAGTTGCCGAGCCACCACGCTCTCAACAACCTTCGCAACAAAGCGAAGGTTGGAGACCAGACGGAAGTTATTCAATATGGTTGGATCCAAGGCAAGTTTCTTGAGGATGGGTCTCACCACCACCTCCTTCAGGGCAGCGGGGAAGAGCCCCTCCCCCAAATATGCCATTATTACTGTCTGGATCCAATCACGTGTCACCTCTCGGGCCGCATAGGCAAGCCAGGAGGGACACGGGTCCAGTACACACGTGGTGGCACTCAGCCTCCCCATAATCCTGTCCACTTCCTCAGGGGTGACAGGATCGAACTCCTCCCAAATTACAAGACTGGCTGTCTCCTCACCATCTGACCCTGCCCAGTCAGAGTCCAGACTGTTCCGAATCTGAGCGATCTTATCCAGCAGATGCTGACTAAACTCCTCGGCACGCCCCTGCAAAGGATCCTGCCCTGCTCTCTGGTTCAGGAGAGTGCAGGAGACCATGAACAGGGCAGTCGGGTGATTATCTGCGGACACGATGAGAGTGGAGAAGTATGCCCGCTTCGCCGCCTCCATTGCCACCAGATAAGATCATGTGAACAATCTCAACTGGGAACGGTCAGATTCGGAACGACTGGATCTCCAACTGCTCTCTAGGCCTCTTCTATGGAGCTTCATCTCCCGGAGGTCCTCCGTAAACCAAGGAGCCAACCGGGATCTGAGTCAGGTCAGAGGCCGCAAAGGGACGACACGGTCGAATGCCCTGGTGGCCGCCTTTTCCCAGGCATCCACCAGAGCCTCAACCGGTGCATGGGAGAGACAGAGAGAGGTATTGTCCCAAGCTCCATTTGGAACCTTTCCGGTTCCATCAGGTGCTTGGGGCAGAACCAGATGGTAGGTCCCGCATCCCAGTGGGGGGGTTGACCTCATGGAAGCCCAGCCACAGGAGATGATGATCGGTCCATGACAGGGGATGAATAACGGGTGCTCCCCCACCAAGCTCATCACACCACTATTCCAAGATAAAAACAAGATCGGGGGTCGGGGCCTGAATAATCTGAGTCAGGTCCATGGCTGCCATGGTAGCCATGAACTCCCGGGCCACCCCCGACGCTCCACCCAGAGACGGCAGATTGAAGTCCCCCAAAACAATAAGTTTATGGAACTCAACCACCAACCCTGAGAGAGCATCAAGGAGCCCGGGCAGAGCGGTTGATACACAGCTGGGAGATAGGTACGTATCAACAAGCCCAACTGACCTTGTGGACCCCATCTCATGAGGAGAGACTCAGACCCGTCTATCTGAGGAAGAGTGACCTCCCGTGGACCAAAGGACTCCCTGATAACAACCACCACCCCCACCCCTACCCTGGGCCCTCAGCTGGTGTAGCACCCGAAAGCTGGTGGGCAAAGTTCAGTCAGAGGGACTCCTCCCTCCAAGCCCAACCAGGTTTCCGTAATGCAAGCTAGGTCTGTGTTCTCCTCCTCAATCAACTCACGGATGAGGGGAGCTTTGTTAACCACAGACCTGGCATTCAAGTAAACCAGCCTAAACCCAGGGACTCTCTCTCTCAAACCCCCGGGCGGTCAGACAGAACCAGAAGGGTCGGAGCACGCCACCCCTCGTAGATAGCGGGGGCGTGCTCCCAAATACCAATATGGCCCTCCGTTCATTCACCTGCCTCCATTCCCAATCGCAACCAGGATCAAAGTCCCCACCCTTACCCTCGGGGCGCCAGCGGCCCCTGTCCCTGCTCCAGTCCCACCTGTCTCCTCCCCTGGCCTGGACTGACATTGATCCAGAGGAGCCCTCCCAGCTACCTGCTGGAAATCAGAACCCTCCCCCCTCCTCAATCCCCTTAAAATTTACATTAAAAATTATATAAAGACCCTTTAGTAAAACCCTTAAGGCTCTTATGCCACCTCTCGGGATCCCAGGACCCGTCCTTAAGGTAGTTCTTGGCGAGGCCGTCGGCCACACCCAGGAATCGGGGGCATATAGTTCAGCGCTTGCGTAAGTTCGAAATGCCTTCATCATCCATAGAACAGATACAGCAACGGTGAATGGGGGACAGTTGGTGTCACAGTAGATGTAAGGCCAGCTATCTGGAACAGTCACTCCCGGTGCTCTCTCACAACATCCAGGGGTACAATGTTCATAACCCTTGCCTCCCTCTCACCAAGACAAGGTCGATGTAACACACAGAATAGTCCCCAGAGCCAACGCCCACAGTCCTCGGTGCTCTCTCACAGCCACATGGGCCAGGCCAGTTGGAAACGACCCCCGACCACCCTCTCACGGTGACAGGGTGTTGACATCTCGGGGCAGTGGCCATTCTGGGTTAAAAGGGGAGTCCAAGGCCATTGATGAAAAAATTCCTAGTCCATGCAGCCATGCAGTCATGCGGCCATGGCAACAGCCACAGCCACAAGGAATTCTGGGGGAAAGGAGCAGAGGTCCCAGTACCAAACAGAGTCCTCTGACACCCCCCAATCCCCGACCGCACCATAGCCAGCAGGTAGGCAAAAAGGCAGCGGTGAATAGTAGGCCACCAGCAGCACCAACCAGGGCAAGCATATCAGGAGGGAAACGGCAGCATAATGAGCCAAATGGCTCAAAAAATGCTGCCCCCTCCCACGGTGGATCCGACCGCTCCAGCGGCCTCCCCCGCGGTCCACATCGCCGGTAGCAGCTGCAACAGAGGGACAAACATATTTCTTGATGACCCTGGGCTGCCAGCTTCCCCACTGACGCCCACCACGTAGCGGCACAGCAGTTCAAGCAGGGCTAAGGCTTTGAGGCAAACCTTGTTCCTCCAGCTGATCTTTATTATTATTATTATTATTATTATTATTATTATTATTATTATTATTATTATTGAATTTGTATACCGCCCTTCTCCCTGAGGACTCAGGGCGGTGAACAGCCAAGTAAAAACATCAAATACAAATATTAAAATACAGTTAAAATATACATATATAAATTTGGCCCCATTAATTAAAAACAATAAACAAAACACTTAAAAACACTTAAAAAAATTAGGCCAGCCCGGCTTGCTGGAAAAGGAAGGTTTTAAGGGCACGGCGGAAGGCACCGAGGTCTTGGATTCTCCTTATCTCTGGAGGCAATTGATTCCAGAGGGTAGGTGCCCCCACAGAGAAGGCCGATGGGAGATCGTCGGTGGCAGCAGGCGGTCTCGAAGATAGCTAGGCCCTATGCCATGGAGCGCTTTAAAGGTGATAACCAACACCTTGAAGCGCACCCGGAAGACCACTGGGAGCCAGTGCAGCTCGCGCAGGAGCAGTGTTACATGGGAGAACCAGGCTGCTCCCGTCACTACCCGCGCTGCTGCATTCTGGACCAGTTGGAGCCTCCGGGTGCTCCTCAAGGGGAGCCCCATGTAGAGAGCGTTGCAGTAGTCAAGGCGAGAGGTGATCTGCGGTGAAAACGCCGCCCTGCTAGCTGTCGACCACCATCCATCGACTCCCTCACTTCCCTCCATGCTCCTGACATCCAGCGGGAAGCCTCTGGGGTCTGTTGGGGTTTGCAGCGCCTACAGATATTCCCCTTGCAGCCCGTGTCGAGGGCAGAGCAGAAAACGCCTCCGCAACCCCATATTTTCGCCAAGCCTCTCTGTTGCAAGCGGAGGCTCAGCAAGCAGCGGCCATTTTAGAGCCGGAAGAAGAATATTCTAGTTTTTAATATATGCTAATTTTTAATATATGCTAGTTTTGTGGCCACTCAAGAAATAGTCAGACTTTTGTGATTTTTTTTAAGGGTTTTGTGAATCCCGGTGTTTTCTTTTCTGTGGGAAACAGGTCCAAATGACTCTTTGAGTGTTTAAGGTTGTAGATCCCTGGACTAAACAAATAGAATACAAACTGCTGGCTGAAATTTGTATTTAACCAGATATTTTAATTTGGTCATGTGTGGGTAGCAGGAGCAATTCTTCCCAAGTACCCCATACTGAAAGATAATAATACAGATAGTCAACCAGATAGTGTAACCAAAGAGTAACATCCAAAACAGGCATAAGAAAAAGCCTGAAGCAATTCTGTCAGTAATGGACAAAGTTGATCTGATTATCCCCTTTCAACACCGACAACATTTAGCTATGTGAAGTGGAGATCTCCTTAAATCCTATCAAGAGGAGTTCACCGACAATGAATTGGAAGAGATGATCCATGCAGCTGTGAATTGGAATGAAGAAGACAAGAAAAAGGAAGCACTGCTCTCCAAATCATTCACCAAGGGCTTTCTGAGAACTCCTTGGCAGACAAAATATTTAAATTTTAACTTCTGACAGAGTATAACAGCAAATTAGAAAGGTTGCTTTTCAGGTCTATAAAAATATTAATCAAGCTCTGCAAAGCCAGACCAAGGACTATCACAGCAACCTTATAAACATAGAGAATGGCTGTTCTATGGCTTCCTGATTTTTTTTTTCCTGCATCCAGACTGGACAGAGAATGCTACATTGCTCCAACATAGGAATGAAGAATGTTTGCTCCAGCTTTATTATTTATTTTTAATTATTTATTTTGAAAAAGACATAATATTTAAATTATTTAAAATTATTCATTATTTATCTCCTTTGTTGCCTTATTTTTATTTGGAATAAAATAGAGTTGGGCAGTAGAAGATATGAAGTAGTCAAGGTACAATACCCTTATTTCTGGATTTTCCTGATAATTTTGGGAAATTTTCAATACTTTTCTGGAGCCTAATCCTCCATTCCTATTGATTCAAAGTCTTGTTATTCACAGTCTTGTTATGTGCACCTGTAGTCCTTATTGAATGACTTGTTCAGCAAGAACCTGAAGTTAAGACGGTTGCTTAAGAAGTATTTACAACAAGTCTTCATAGTTTTGGCCATTGCAGTGATCCCATAGTCACATGATCTTGAATGAGAGCTTTGGTGACTGGCTCACAATTATTCCTGCTGACTTCCGTGTCTTCCATCTCTGGTTCTGGATGGGATTGCATTACCTCTGACAGACCCGGCACACAATCTGAGATTCCTCCTGGACTCATGGGCTCTGCTTGAAGAACAGTGACAGCAATGGCTAAGACCTTCACACACCTTTGAGTTGTGCCCATACGTGGAGCGCAGTAACCTAGGCCTTGATAACCTTGAGGTTAGACTACTGTGACATGGTCTACATGGGTTTGTCCCTGAAGACCATTCAGAAACTCCAACTAGTGTAGAATGTGGCTGTATGGGTAGTAAATGGTGCCAGATATATGGTACTCATAACACCACACCTGTATGAGCTACATTAGTTATTGGTATGTTTCTGGGTGCAATTCAAAGTACTGGTTGTCACCTTTGAAGTCCTGTTACATGGCTTGGGACTAGGGTATCTAAGGGATCACCTTTTTCCAGATTTTCTATCTATTTAACCAGCTCAAATAGGGTGGGCATGCTGCAGATCCCGTCAGCCAAAGAATGTCAACTGACAGTAACCATCAGACAGGTGTTGTTGGGGGGTTTTTTTGTTTTCTTTTTTGCTTTTTAATTTATATGCCGCCCTTCTCCGGAGACTCAGGACGGCTTACAATGCGTTAAGCAATAGCCTTTATACTTTTGTATATTTATACAAAGTCAGCTTATTGCCCCCACAATCTGGGTCCTCATTTTACCTACCTTTTAACGGATGCAAGGCTGAGTCAACCTTGAGCCTGGTGGGATTTGAACTTGCAGTAATTGCAAGCAGCAGATGTTAATAACAGTGCATTAGTCCACTGTGCTACCAAGGCTCTTGTTTTGTCCTTTGTGCCCCCTGTTCTGTGGAACATCCTCCCTCCGGAGATTAGAATGGCCCCAATTCTGCTGGCCTTCCAATACTATTTTTATTGTTTTAAAATGTTTTAAACATTTTAACTATATTTTTGAATTGTATGCTGCCCAGAGTCATTAACTGAGTTGGGTGGCTATAAAATTGAACAAGTAAATAAATCAATAATCTTATATTACAGGAAACTAATTTTCATGCCTGACTCTTATTTTGCCAAAACAATGCCTTCACGGTTTATCAATAGCGAATGGGTGAATTTGTATCTAAAACTATTCTCACAATTTTCATTAGATCAGGAACTATTGAACATCATAAATACACTAATTTTTCTTTAAAGATTTTAGCAAGATAAAGAGCATGTATGCAACCTTAAGTTTGCCAAGTTGTACCAATCTCTTAGAGATGAAAAGGAAATGTTTTCCCTTCTCATGTAATATCTGGTTCCTGAGAAAAGATTCACAAAACTTTCCTATAATGCCAACTGCCTATTTAGATGGAAGATATTAAAGGATTACCAAGTACATGTTATTATGCATATGTAATAATTCACAGGTGCAAGATCTGATCCATTTACTTATTACATTGCAAATTATATCAGGAACTTAGCTCATGCCTTTGTTAGTCTTGTATAGAAGAAAAAAATCAATTTTCCGCTGACCGATGTAGATGAACATGTAACAAATAGCTGCAGGGAAGATATGAAAGCAGATGTTGATAGATAGTTTTGTTGACATTAGAGGGGAGGAATTGAACTGAATAGAGTGTTGTGATTTTATAAGAATGTTGTTTAAAACTGTGATTGAAAATACATGTATTACTGCTAAATAATTCTATTTTTTAATTTTCTATCCCTTGTTTCAATATAAAATCATTTACCATACCAGTTGTAAAGGCTAAGAAAAACGGTATGTAATCACGAGATTCGATTTATAGGACTTTACAAATCATGATGGCGCACTGGTTAGAATGCAGTATTGCAGGCGGATTCTCAAAGGTTATCTAATCTAATTTATGCTCGGTCCAGGAATAGCAATGCAGGATTTACTTATAGCATCCTTGATATATGACTCTCCAGATTTGTTTGTTTTGTTATTTTTAATTAACTTCAGTGAAAGTGTCATAATCCTCTCAGGCATTCTATTTCACAGTCAAGCTGCTTTTATCATTAAGAAGTATCATCGGCTGTTTAATCAGAATTTGTTTTCTAGCCATTTCCACTGATTGGTTTGTCTTTTGAAGCAATAGAATATTCCACTCTTTCTTGAACTAAGCATTCTCTTCTGCATGAAGACCTTGGAGGTATTATTTATTTATTACTTATTGAGTTGATATCCCACTGTTCTGGTTATGCAACATTCAAGGCAGCTTAAGGAAACAAAATTATGATCTGTAAAACATAATAAAACAAAGCTACTAAAATAAATATTTTAAAATCAATATCAGCTGCACACTGTCAGTATATAGCCTGAATTTGTGCACCTTGGCAAAAGTGTACTAAAATTGGAAAAATGATGGGAAGAATTAAGAAGTACAAATACTTATAGAAAGGCAGTGAAGACAGCTATCTGTTGCAAGAAAAGTATGTTTGTCAAAGGAAAGAAAAATGGCTGCATATTATTCAGTATGTGCTTGCTTCTGTCAACTTTGTTATATGGAAATGAGACTTACATATGTCAGAAAAAAATAAGAAAATACATTGAATGAAGTAGAAATGAGGTACTTTTGAAATGTGTACAGCAAAACAAGAAGAAATATTATGTTTTCATGGCATTGATGAGGTTTCCGAAAAGAAAAAATGTAAAAAATAAAAGGCAATGTGTAAAGCAATAAATGAACAGAATTTCTAGAAAATTGCTAGATTTAACCATATTGCTTTTAAAAAAAAAGTCTCGTCGTTTTAATTTCTTTAGTTCAGTATTTCTTATGTCCTTTTCATACTTCGCATAATTTTGCTTATGCTATATTCTAATGGAATGTTATGAAAGCTATCTATGTATTTATATCAAAATCATTCCAATTAACAGTTAAATACTTTGGTTTCATGATTCATAATTTTCCTAAATACAGGAGGAATGGGGCCTCTTTCAGAAATATATTTGGTAGCCTGGGTCCTATAGATTAGGGTTCTTTTTGGGGGGGGGTTGTGGGAGACAGAGGGCAGGCAGGGACTTCAGAAGGGTTTTTCCTGCTGATCTGACTGGGCAGATTCCTAGAAGTAACCCCTCAGATGGTCAGGTGCTAAGCCATTTATGACTTTTAAAGGATATCACCAGGACCATATATTGTGCCCAGTAAACAAAAGATTACATAAGTATTACATTCTCTTATACCAGGGCTGTCAAACTCCTGGCCCATGGACCAGATGTATCACACACTGGCCACAAACCATGCCCGGTTTAGCGAAGGGGGGGAAAAGTCCCAATACGACATTGCCGTAATGACATGAGTTTGACCCCCCTGTCTTATACCCATTAGCTACTTAATAAACCTATTTTGCACCAAACACTTTCAAGCACAACCCCATGTAACATACAGTGCAATAGTCAAGAAGAGAATGAAACCAAAGTAGAATAAGTAGAATAAGTAAGCCTCTTTAAATCAGAGTTGGTATACTAGACATATTTATGCAAACATGTGCTGTCACAAGCAAATCCAATCGTATCTGGGGATCGAGGAATACTCCAAAGTATTGGAAGTGTGTTGTCATAACTTCCTAAGCCTACTCTTTTCCAGGCTAGACATAAGCAACGATGTCAATAGCTTCTCATACAAATTGGTTTTTAGATTAGATTTTTATCATTTATAAGTATTGCTTCATAAGACTTTATAAATAATTCAAGGTGGTGAACATACATAATGTTCCTTCCTCCTCTTATTTCTTCACAACAACAACCTTGTGATATGGGTTGGGCTGAGAGGGAATGACTGGCTCAAAATCATCCAGTTTATTTTAATGCCTAAAGTGAGATTAAAACTCAGTTTCCTGTTTTCTAGCTTGGCACCTTAACCACTACTAGACCAAACTGGTCTCTAGATCCCTCACCATCCAGAATTTCTCTGGATATGAGTGGTTCTCAATATCCTTTCTAAAATTGTGATACAATAATTGGACACAACACTCCACAGTTACTTTGTCCAGAACAGAGGATATGTATCTTCAAGCAGTTTAAAACTGCTTTACATTTACTGGCACATATTAAGTTTACAATCCTGTGTCATCTACATGTTGTTGTGTTTTAGAGTTTTTTATTCTGCCTTTTTCTCATAAAGAATTCAAGGCAGCAAACATATCTAATTACTTCTTCCCCCTCCTATTTTCCCCACAAAAGTCTTGTGAGATGAATTGGGGCGAGAGAGGGTGATTGGCCTGCTTTTTTATGCCCAATAGGCAACTAGAACTCACAGTCTCCTGGTTTCTAGGCTAGCACCTTAACCAATATACCAAATTGGCTCTCATGATTTTTTTAATATATAAATTGGGGCATGTGAGCTCTTTCCCATCAAATAATTGTCTCTTAGATTTATTTGGTACCCGAGGACAAGACTTTATTCTTAATTCTACAAAAAATATTTGGGAGAGGTTTACTCTAGTGTTTTTATTTATCATATTTCTTGTGAATCTTAATTCTTGTCCCTGGTGTTAGCTATTCCTCTCAGCATTTATACATTTTATAAATATCCCCTCTCTACAAATCTTCAGAATCAATTATAAATTTTAAATACCTAGTCCAGAAGTATCAAGCTCAATTTCATTGAGGGTCGCATCAAGGCTGTGGTTGACCTCAGGGGGCCAGGCAGGCATGGCCAACTGGGTGGGGTGTGGCCAACTGAGTGGGCATGGCCAGTTTGATGCCACTCCCCAAACTGCTGGCCTGTTTCCTCTTTGCATTGGGTAGACCAGCCAAAGCTATGATGGCCCAATCTTTCCTCTTCGCACTGGGTAGACCAGGACAGCCCCGCAGGCTAGATCCAACCACATCGCAAGCCAAATCTGGCCTGTGGACCTTGAGTTTGACACCCCCTGACCTAGTCCAATCTTATACTTCATACCAAAAGTGTACAACTTAAGATCTATTGAAGGACACTGATCATTTAGCAAACAATATGCCTGACAGCAGAAGCAAAACACATCCATGTTATGTTGGCAATGCTTTTTCTGAATAAAGTATCTTATACACATGGTTTTTTTCAAGATCTGTTTGTAGTTATTTGTAGTAATTCTCCAAAATAAAAGAAGAAAGGGTGATTTGTATTTATTTAATATCGTATTAATTTGCATGTCTGTATCAGGCTGATTGGTTGGTAGCTTTCCATATGCTTCTCTTTTTTAACCAAATTGCTAACCAAGAGTGATTTACTATACTGGGATTTTCAGTTCAGTTCCTCACCCCATCTACTTGTATTGAATATATTCTTTGCTTGGTAGATGTAACACCTGGCAATCTGCTCCTATGCATATTTACTCAGAAGTGAATGTGAAGTTTCATATACGGTGCTGAGTTACCAGAGGTAGTGATTATATTTTCTGAACTCAGTCTATCAAATTTGCATAGATCTGCCACATCTACAGACGATCTTTTTGATGTTACTGCTTTTCTTTTCACTGTTTTATAAATAATTTTGTGTTATCTAAAATTCTAAATTAAAAAAGGAAAATTACAATACAGTGTGGTACTTTTGAGTGCTACAAGTTTCATCTGCTCTGATTTTTAAGTAAGTACCAACATATTTAAAATTCAACCTTCTATTTTTATTAATTCAGTATTGTAATTTATTTAGATGGGATTATTTTTTTAATGCAATGGCAACATACTTTGCATTTAATTGCACTTAAAATCAATCCTAAAGCAGCTAGGGGATTGAATAGGTGAGTCACACATTTCTTCATAAATCTCATTAATGCATGTGCTCCTGCTTTTAAAATCCCCCACATTATTAAGTTATTTGTTTTATAGGCTGCCTGACTCCATCACGACTCTAGGCGGTGTACAATATGAAACTATTAAAAATAAAATAATGCAAAAAACTTACAAAAACAATTGTCTGGAAAAAGAATGTGAACACTGTCAGATCAAACATTCCACAAGAGGTCCACCAAGTGCTCCAGCCCAAGACTTGGGAGAAGAGATAAATTTTTAGGCCTCATTTAAATAGGGTCAGGGTGGTGGCCATACATCTCCTTGAGAGATGTCATTCCAGAAGACCTCTTTCCTGGGTCCCCTTGGCAACATCCAAAGCATGCTGGCTGTATCAGATAGCCAGGTCCTATTCCATGAAGGGCTTTATAGGTGATGGCCAGCACTTTGAATTGCACCCAAAAGCCCACTGGTAAACAATACAGCTCATGAAGCAAAGGTACCGTGTTTCTCAGAAAATAAGACTGAGTCTTATTTTCTTTTAGACTTGAAAATAAGCACTTGGGCTTATTTTCTAGGCAGTCTTACTTTTTTTGAGGTGCAGCAGGCCAGACTCGGTGAGCTGGACATACCATGGACACACCGTTGCCTCCATTCCAAACCTTCAGCATTCAGAATGGAGGCTTTTTAGCAAACAGGAGGAAAATGGGGAGGGAGATTTTCCTGCCTGTCATCCATTCCTCAAGCTGAGGGAAGGATGGCAGGCAGGAAAATCTCCCTCATTTTCCTCCTGTTTGCCAAAAAGCCTTCCGTTCGCCTCCCAAAAAGAGGGGAAAAGCAAAGCAGCTGGCCACAGAGCTGCTGGCTTCGCGGAAGCGGCCCAAGAAGCAGAAGTGCTGTGCCCAGAAAGAGAAGGGCAAAAGCGGTATTTGTGTTGCCCCAAGGGGCCAGTGGGCTGCAGCTGCAGCCAGACAGTTGCTCCCCCACATACACCACCACTCATGCTGGCCACACCCATCCCGCTGGGCTCATTTTCGGGGTAGAGGTAATATTAGGCCCACCCACAAAAAATTAGAGTTGGGCTTATTATTGGGGTGGTTCGTGTTTTCGGACAATCACGGTATCATGTGGGTGTATCTTGGCATGCCTGTAACTGCCTATGCTGCTGCGTCTGGACCATGATTTATGTGGGAAGGGGATATCATAGCTTCCTGATGATATACTCAATCTAGACTATCTCAGAGGAACAGAGTTAAGATCTAGCGGACCCAAAGTCGATTTCTTCTCCCCTTGGATGGAGAGGAAAAATACTGCCAGAGATCCTTCTGCAATTGTAATGGGACTATGTGGCTATGTCAAATTCTTCTCATGAGTTTTCTATCCAAGATTTAGCTGTACTATTATAAGTGTGTGTGCACACATTCGGGCCTTTGAGTCGGTGTTGATACCTTGCAACTACTTGGAAAAGTCCTGCAGTTTTCTTGGATAGTTTTCTTAAGTGGCTTGCCGTTATCTTTTTCCTAGAGCTGTGGGAAAGTGATTGGGCCAAGATCACCCAGCCGGCTTTGTGTCTAGTTATTAACTTGATGCCTTATTTTTATTTACTTATATTTAGAAACCGTCCATCTTCCTCCCAGAGGGACCCTTAACCAATGCCTAAAACTTAGACCATAACCAATAGACCAAACTGGTTCTTTCACTGTCATAATTATATTAATACAAATAGTTGCATATTGCTGCATATATAATTTCAAGGTTTGATAATCCTGAGCTTTGAGCATTATTCATGAGGCATACTTTTCTCACAACACCTTATAATGAGGGAGAAACTGCATTCAGTAGAAACTAAGCTTTGGAATTCATTAGGTTAATGTGTTTAAATTAACACAAACATAGCACCACGATTACAACCTGCTTTATGAAAAAGCGGCTAGACGAATAAGATCTGGGTCCTCAACACACCAGTACACACCAGCAGGAAGAAGCAGGCCCAACACCTGTTAAAAGTTGCTAGATTTAGATTTCCAAGCTAGCAGTATCCCTGTACCTAACCTTTTTGCCTCCCACTTTCTTGATTTTTGCTTTCTATCAAAATCCAACTAATCCTATAGACTTGGAGGTCCACCTAAAATCCTAGATTCTTAACCTTTATGAGCAGACACCCAGTGGAGTCTTTCCCTGAAAAATAATGGGTAGATATACTGTAGTTTAGCAACGAAATTTATTTATTTATTTATTTACTCATTCGTTCATTCATTCATTCATTATGTTTGATTGTTAAATTTTATTTGCCACCTATCTCGTTGTGGGACTAGAGCAGACACCCAGTGGAGTCTTTCCCTGATAAATCATTGGTAGGTTTACTGTAGTTTAGCAATGAAATGTATTTATTTATTTGTTAATTTGTTTATTTATTAATTAATTATCGTTTGTTTATTTGTTTGTTACATTTTATTTGCCGCCTATCTCCTTGTGGGGCTACTCTGGGCGACGATCGGCCCCAACGCTTCTCTTCCAGGAAAAATATACCTTTTGATCGGTTAAGAATTCTCCTGACAATGGGGCTGAAGGGGGGGGGGAGGCAGAGGAAAGTTAATTTCAAAGTAAGCAGTCTTTTTGTACTGACTGAGAGAGAGAGAGTGAAAAGGGAGGCTTCTCCCTGCACATTCCTCGCCCTACAAGTAGAGCAAGGCTTTAAGATTCAATGTAAAAATATTTACAGGCGCACGGAGCGCTCTGAACTAAGTCAGCTTTGCGCATTTTAAGTCCCTTAGCAAGCAGCCCGCCTGCCTCGAAGCGTTCCCGCCTTCTTCTCCGCCCTCCTTTTTTAGCCGCTTCGCTAATTCCTCTCGAGTCACACAGCTCGGTGCGCTCAGCAACAGAATGGGCTCTACGCTTTGCGATTTCAGTAAATTCACGTCTTGCCGTTTTCGCTCCCTGGGACTACGGAAAGAGTTTGCCTTTTAAGTGGTTGAGATTGTACGAAGTGATTAAAAAAAAATTAAAATCAAATAACAACCACTTCCTCGATCAGCCATCCGGACCAGTTGGATATCTTTCTAGACATCTTTCTGAAGGAATCGGGGTTTGTTTTGTTTTTTGCTCAGCTTTTTGAAGTTTGAAGTACCTAAGGGACTAGAAACCTGGTGTGTGTTTAAAGCAAATGGCTCACCCGAAAGGTCTCTCCAATGGACACCTACACTGTCGTCAGAAAAAAAATAACTTCGTAAAACACGGGATCCACAAAAAAAACGGTGTGGTTAAGGAAACTAAGGTAAGCGCTGCACTCCAGGATCGGCTCCCCAATTTACCTGCCTTTTGATTTTTTTTTGTTTTTCGCTGTTATTTTAATGGAAACTTTTTAGATGTACCATCTGTTCCTCTTTCCCGGTCTTAAACGTTTTTCAGTCCGCGGGATGTGGTTGCCTTAAAGCAAGACAGGAGGAACTTTTTCTCATTCATTGCGGATAATTTCATGCTTCTTCTCTTCCATCTTTCATCGTAAAACCTGTATAACTTTATTAATTGCTCCTTTAAAAAAACCAAACTTCAAATCCTTTCTCATAAATGTTAATTATGTGTTTTTGCCTCCGGTTTGCAAATTCACCATCGGTCTGTGCAAGTGAGATGCTTTTGTAGGTTGCTTCACGTACCAGCTCGCTTCATTTCCATTGTGAGTAAACTGATAGTATCTTCTTTATGTTGAGGTATTACTGGCGTCCCTCACTTTTATCTCCCTCAATTTCAACTTTTCACTGGTAGTCACACCTCAGCTACTTCCTGACGGGTTTTTCAGGTGTCATCTTGACAAACAGGTCTTGGCAATGGTTGGAGAAGCAAGGCGGTCTGTGTTTGGGGGGTTATTTTCTAATACAAGATGGGATTTTTGAAAGGTTTAGTTGGAGTGAGGAAAAAGGTGGAGTGTGGTATCCTTGATCACAGGTCAGTTAACTTATTAACTATTTTGATTATTGTAAATCATTGTCATTGACCTTAAACTGGTGGTTTGATGCTCAGGGTTGGCGCACATCCTAAAACATAAATATGTAATATAAAATTATTTGCTTCCCCTCCTCTTGCTGCCCCAAATGATCTAAAGATGCAATTAAGGTTTGAACAGAGTGAATGCTAGTGATATAATGGCTAAATCACCTCTCTAGAAGTCTTCAGAAAAATCTATCTCCTTAAGATGATAGAGGTTGGACCGGAAACCCAGTGTGTCCAATGCTGAGCTGCAATCCTTTCCTTTGAGGTAAAAATTAGCTTTTCTTTATTTATCAATCAATAGCTGAAGAGTCTAGAAATGAACTAGCCACGCAGGGGCTTTCTTAGCTGAGGCCGAGTGTCCTTTCTTAAGTTAAGGCTTGTTCCATCTTTCCTGACATTGCTAAATATGTCTGGTGAAATAAAAGCTTCTGCTGACTAAATTGTTCAGACTTGACCTTGTACATAAGTATTTCCTATCTTGATGTTCTTACTACCAGAATTTTACTATGACTTATTAAACAGATCTATGCAGGGCCTGACCCAAGGAGTTTCTGTGAGTGGTAATTGCTTGGGCGTGAAAAAAGGGAAAGAATGATACCTTAGAGAAAAGAGTATGTATTGTAATATAATACATAACGTACTAAAGCGGTTATAGGAAGCAAAATAATATTTGATAAATTAATGTTTTACAAATACAAAATGGTTTAGAGTGAATTCCTAATAGACTGCAGTGCAAAATTCCAATTTATTGAGGTTTGTCTTATACTATTCCTGAAGAAAGGGGTATTTCCCTAGGTTATCTGAAAGAAGTAAACTACCTCCCAGAAAAACAAGGAAATTTTCCGTAAAAACAGTAATGCAGTTGGACTCAATATTGTCTGCTTGTATAATAATAAGTTGTTTCCTTTATTAGAGTTAACAGTTTCTGACTTATATCACCTGATGGTTTGGTATAAAAACCATCAATTTATTGTACATAATACTATGTAAATTTATCTATATTCAGTGTGCCATAAGTATATTCATGATTTAAATATGCATTAATGGAAAAATGTTTTCACATATGCTGTTTAGAAGAAAGGAATCTCTGAAATTTACTTGTTGAAACATTTATAAATATTACAGGTTTATATAAACTTATTTACCTACTAATTAACCAAAATTTACTTCAATAGCTGCTGAATTTTTTAAAAAATATTCAGTTTTTTTAGTTTATTTTTTATTTATTAAATTTACAATTAATTTGTTTAATTTAGTTACTGAGTTATTTTGAAGATATTATTCTCAATATATGTTTGTTAGTTGCCTAACTAGGGGGAAGAATCCAGAAAGAATGAAAATTAAGGACTTCTCATAATGTAATAGTCACATGTTTAGGTTACTACTTAACCTTATCACATAAGGCAGCATTAGATCCTTAGTTGGTTTTTGTAAATTCTAGACTGTCACTGTACAAACAAACTTATATGGTTGAAATTCTGAATGCTATCTAATTATTGTTAATGCTGATTTAAAAGAACTATAGTTTGCTGGAAATATAAACTCTTGTTCTTTGGTCACAACTGACAAAGGTGTCTTGGAGTATCTTCAGTTACAGGTTAGGGTTAGGGCAGTGATGGCTACCCTTTTTGCCATCGCGTGCCAGGAAGGGGGGGCAGGGGGGTCACGCACATGTGTACCCATACCCATAATTCTATGCAAAAATGGGCTGTTTTCATCCTCCCCAGACTCCTAGAGAGGCTCTGGAGGCTGGGGACAGCAAAAAACAGGCCTTCCGGTCCCACCGGAAGTTGGCAAACAGGCCGTTTCTGGCCTCTGGGGAGTGGGGAAGGCTGTTTTCGCCCTCCCCAGACTCTTAGAGACACTCTGCAGGCTGGGGACAGCAAAAAACAGGCCTTCCCCACCACCCCCAGAGGCCCTACGGAAGCAGGAAACAGCCTGTTTCCCTACTTCTGGTGGGCCCAGAAGCCCTGAAAATGAGCTCGCGTGCCCACTGATATGGCTATGTGTGCCACCTGTGGCACGCGTGCCATAGATTCGCCATCACGGGGTTAGGGCAATCCTCTCAATACATGGCTAGCCCAAATTTGAACTTTTTACAGCAACAACAGTGTAGGTAACCATACAAATTATGTATTTACTAAATTTACAAAGTAATACTGAATCTTTTCAAATCTTCACAGCAGTTTATAGTAAGATACCAGATAAAAATTTGTATAATAAATAATAATAGAATGCTATAGAGATGGGCCTGCCCATCTTCTAGAGCAGTGGTTCTCAACCTTCCTAATGCCGCGACCCTTTAATACAGTTCCTACAGGGGTGGGTTCTAAATTTTTTTACTACCGGTTCTGTGGGCGTGGCTTATTTTGTGGGTGTGGCTTGGAGGTCATGTGACCGGGTGGCCATGGCTATATGTATAGGGACTACTCAGAGGGCTGAAAAAAGTCATTTCTGACAGGTCCTCGCACTTTTGACTGGTCCTCACACTTATGACCATCCTCACATTTATGCCTGTGCAGCATTCTTAACAACCATGTCACTCATTTCACAACTGCTTCTCTTCAACATGGTATAAGATAGGGCAAAAAACGTAAAATGTGAGGACAGTCGTAAATTCGAGGACTGGTCAAACCTGCGAGGACCAGTCAAAAATAACTTTTTCAGCCCTTTGAGTAGTCCATATGCATAAAAGGATACAGCAATAGAGAGGGATGAAGGAAGGGAAGGGAAATTAGAGTAGGAGTGAGGGTAAGAGAGGGAGGAAGAGAGGAGGAGAAGGAGAAAGGAAGAGGAAGTAGGGAGGAGAAGAAGAAGGGGAGGAAGAGAAAGTAAGAAGAAAAGAAAAGAGAGAGGTGGTAGGTTTGAGGAGAAAGATTGCTGTACAATAAAAAAAGATGAAAGGGAAGAAAGCCAACCCCAAACAAATATTAAGATATTAAGATAAAGAATGAATTGTTAAACTTTAAAGAATAAAAGAGAACAAATAGCAATAAATAGCAATAATTAGAAACACACATACAAACATACAACGTATTTTCTTTGAACAGAGTATTTGGCCGGTTCACAAATTTAAACAGTTGTAGGAGGTTAGCATCCACCCCTTTCCTAGACGAATGAAATATTTTGGGAAATATTAAAAAGGCAGAATATTATATTTCCCTACCTGGATGAGAAATGGAGAAGCATATTTTACAGACAAAGCAACTCCCACCTTCCTGCCCCCCACCCTTTGTTAATGGGCCAGAGGCAGAAAGTCAGTCCTTTGTCAAAGGACATTTGCAACACAATAGCAACAGAAACTAACACAATGGGCCCCATCAAGCCATGTGATCCTGTCCACCATTAAACTATCTTTCCAAGCAGTCTCCATGTTTCCAGTGTCTTTTTCCCCACTTGGAGCAGAACCCAGAAGGATATTTCTTCCAACACAGTATTTAGTCATTTCAATTAAATTTACAATTTTTATATTTCCTTTTTACCATATTTATTCCTCATCTATTTTTTAAAAAACCAATATTACCCTTCATCCTCATCTCTAATCTTAATCAAATTCAATTTTTCCCTTCTATTCTATATTATACCCCTTCCCATTGTCATCTATTTTTATATCCATCCTCACATTGGTTAATTATGTAATATTACAGTTGTTTAATACAAATTCAACATTTTAATATAAATCAATTAGTTATATAGCTACCTTTTTTGTATATTAATCAATATGAACATGAATATTCCAATTATTTCCATGCAATCCAATTTCTTACAAATCAATTAATTATATTTACCAATAATAATAAACCAAATAATTTCCCCCATATATTCCTCCAAACCACAACTTAACCATTTCTGCTTTCAACACAATATATAATTAATAGTATCTCAATTATTACAATTCCCTAGTTAAATAGAGCTTTTTTTCTTCTGTGTTTTAAAATCTTGAACCTCCTCTTGCCCTAAATTACCCATTGTTTGCAGTTTGCACCTACCTTTTTTGGTGAGGAAAAAGAAATCTCTCTGCCTCATTTTGTCACGTTGCAGCCATGATCCTGCTTACTTTCCATTTCCCTTTCTCAGCATAGCTAGGGGGGAAAAAATCTGGTTCAGGAATTTACCTCTTTGCAGTTAGCTAGCAACAGAGCCCTCCGCAAAACAGCTGAGAGTAGGGCGGCTCTTTGAAGCCCCGCGGCAAGAATTTAAAGTTTTTTTCCTCTCTAGCCATTAGCTGGGACTCCGGAGGCAGCAATAGATTGGGAGTGGGCGGGGTAAACGAACGGCGACCGGGCGATCCAGCAAAGGGTGAGGGTGAGTGAAGGCGTGGGGGGGGCGAGAGAGGGCTTTGGCGACCCCTGGGAAATGGCCGTTCGACCCCCAAAGGGGTCGCAACCCCCAGGTTGAGAACCGCTGTTCTAGAGGGAGTCTGTTCCGAGTGATACATAACATTAGTTCCATGATGGAAAACACTGTTTTCTGGCTTTAGACTTCCTCACCTAATGGATGTTAGGATACTATAAACCCGTTTTCCTGGGAGGATCACCTTAGTAGAATTTAAATAGATGATCCTGAAATTACCTAAATACAAAACTACAAAGGCTTTTTTGTAAGTCATATCTAATACTTTGAATTGCACCTGGACGCTGGTAGCCATTGCAGGACCCACAGTATAGTATAATATTGATCATGGCAAGTAGCATACATTAACAAGTGAGATACTGTATTTTGGACTAACTGTTGGTTCTAAACGGCCTTCAGAAGCAACTCTATGAAGAGCACATTGCAATACTTTAATTGCATGGGTCACAAAGACATGGACCCGGATTGTGGGGGCAATTAGCTGACTTTGTATAAAAAAGAACACCGCTTGAGGGGAGGCGAAAACCCTACTAAGCAGGTATATACAAAAGTATGAAGGCTATTGGTTAACGCATTGTTAGCCGCCCTGAGTCTCCAGAGAAGGGCGGCATATAAATTGAACCAATGAATGAATGAATGAATGAATGAATCACCATAACTGAATCAATCTGCAAAAGAGAGGCTGAAAATGGCTCACCCATAAGTCTTCCCAACCACAAGCATCCATCCCATCCTCATGATGTTTTGGAAATCTTTAAAAAATGGCTGTTCTCTGAGGCTTGTAGGGTAAGGTGTTTGTGAAGCCCTGTTGGTAATCCTTTTGTGTTAGAGAAAGTATGTTTTTATTGCTTTCCTTTTATTCTTATTTTGATGTAAAGCCATTGTAGAATTATTACGAAATCAGGCATCTTTTAAATCTCATAAATCCAGCAAATAAATCTGCCTTTTGAACACTAGCTATCCATTCCACAAATGACAGAAACCAGAATGAGCAAACAGTAATTCCATCTTGCTAGGGTTCAACGTTAGTCTGTTTCCTCCTGTCCAAAACTCAGCAGCTTGCAGGCACTGGGATAAGCCGTCATCAACATCTCTAGTAGATCCAGGGTAGAAATATAAAGCTGAATATTAACATATTGGTTGTATCATACTCTAAACTGTAGGATGACAACTGAAAATGGTGTCATATAGATGCTAAAGAACAGGATAAGGACTAGTCTGTATGAGTCCCCAGTCTTTCTTCTCCCAGTACCACTGACTAGAATTGTCTATTGAGATAGGAATGGATCCACTTTAGAACACTGCACTGAATCCCCAGAAGGATACTACGGTGGACAGTATCAGGATCTACAAATTGGTCACATAGGACAAGAAGGGGAACTTTCCCAACACTTTCCCATATCAGGGTCCCAATAAAGGCCATCCACTGGAGCAATCAATGTTGTTTCCATCCCATGTGCAGCTCAACATCCTGACTGAAAAGGGACCATGTAATCTGCTTTCTCTCAAATTTTCTATAGTTGAATCTACAATTGAATCTAAATTCACTCAAAAAGAAGTTTGTAAACTGGTCTTCAGTTATCAAACACTGCTGAGTATGAGGAAGGTTTCTTATTGAAGGTTAATAATATAATTCTCTCCCAAGGGGGAAATCCCAATGGAAATCATGTTCTAGTATTAATGCAGTAAGATAAAGGAAGTTTCCAGATAAAAGTGCCTTTTTTTACCAGTTAAAAGATACTGACTTGGTTCACCAATGCCAAATCATGACTTGTTTTAACCAAATTCTACTAAATAAAACCTCATGTAACCTCACAAATAAGATGTAAACCACATTTTATACATGACAATAGTTGAATTATTTATCTTTTAAAGCCAAAATGACATTAAAAAAATAAAAATTGTTTAGAACAATTGAATCATAGCTTTTAAATCTGTCTAACACATTTTCTGAGGTGAAGAAATACAATGGATGGGAAACATTGAGTTTCAGATAGAAGACAATGGTATTTAGGTCTCCTTCCCAATAACATGGATGAGGCAAAACAAAATATAATAAAAGCAAGGCTGGAAGCAATTTCAGATGAATATGCTATAAACCACTTGTAGTCTTATTCTTACTTAATTATGTTTGTAGAAATGATACTGGAAATTTAAAACTTGACAGTAAAGATTCCAGTATGCTAAGCTGCAACGCTGAATACAGAATAACAGAGTTGCTATTTGGCTTTCACTGAATATGAAGTGTGAACTCAAGTATTAGCGATATAAAGCATGACTGTGGCTTAGCATTGGGTATGAAAAATAGAATACCTTTCAGCAGCTTCTAGAAAGTGGTGCTTTTATGTTTTTTGAGGGATATCAATTGGCAAAATAGATCCTAAGTTTCATAAAAGCTTAACACTCCCATTTCATAACTTAATCTTCTTTCTGAACCTATTCTTGGCTACACCTATGTTTGGATTAAGATCATCAACACCAAAACCTAATATGATAGAGGATAGGCCATGTATTATATTATATATTATAATCCATGACAAATTACAAATGTGTTCATACAAAATATTACATTAAATCTCATTATGCTTAGTATAATGCTATGGGTTATAGATAGTATGTTAAAATAATACGTAGTTTGTTTGATTTTAGCTTAGCCATTGAATTTATATGAATAAGGTACGTCATAAATTCTCTTAACTTTCTGCGCTTCTCATATATGATGGATTATATCTGTCATCCTTACCCACCCATTAGGGAAGGAATTCTATTCAATATTTGAAAGAACAGATGCAACTAGTGGCTTTCCCTGAAAAGTCCCTTTAATCCATCACCAAGATAGGACAATATACTGGAGATTAAAAGAGTTCACCAAAACTGTCAATTCATTCTTTTATGAATTTCACAAAACAAAAGGAAGGTAGTTAATCTCCCCACAATGTTTGCTACCTTCCATTTGCCTGACTAAAATGTAATCAGAACCCTAATTTAAAGCAAATTAAAGTGTAGGCGAATAGGTTTTAGAAATCACATATCCTGTGGAGTACTGTTTGTTTTTAATCTATTAGTATTCACTCATCCTCCTCCAGTTAACAAATTAAAATTCATCCAAATTCAGCCTTTCCTCAATAGGAAATATTAACATCAGGTAACAGCATCCATTCAATCTTGAGCTAAGCGAATAACTTTTGTCAGTATGAGATCACCAGAAATCCCCAAACTGTAGATTAGACTGTGAAATTGAAAAAAAAAAATGCATACAAAAGCAGTGACAAATTACTTTGGTATTATTGACGAGAAACCAATATGGATATAATTGAGCTTGATTCAAATAGGATTTTACTTTAACCTCTTGATTGCTTGAATTTTTTATTCTACATTCCTTTCAGGTTGTATGTTAGTAAGTATGTTAGATAAGATCAGAATTGAATGTAGTATTCCGAGTATCCCAAATGAAGCAACACTGCAATGTTATACTATATGAAGCACAGGAACTGAATATTTTCAGTTTGGATTGGATTTCCACAGGTGAATTTGCTTCTTGTCATATTTTATGGAATTATTTTATTATTTATTACTGAATTATTATATTATTTAAGAAAATGTATATGGCTGCCCAACGCACTCTCCAGGCAGTTTATGAAGCTAGAAACTCAACATACAAACAATAGCAAAGAATAACCTGTCACTCCCCTGGTGACAGCAATCAATCAAACAAATAAACCAGTTGATGCACTCCACCCCACTTTGGGGTTTATAGTTTTTTGTTACTGCAGATGTCACTCTTTCAATGTAAGTGATAGTGGGCATATACAAAATTGTTAATTTTGTTTATATATGTGTGTGTGTGTGTGTATTTATATATATACAGTATATATATATGGCAATCACAGAAGCTTGGTTCTGCATGATGTAATCCATGCAAATAAGCAAACAATTTTTAGTGATTTATGTAGCTAATGGACCTCTAGTTATTCAAACAAGTCTCTCTCTGAAATTGCAGGTAATACATAATGTTCCATACCACAGCCATTTTATCTTACAAATATATAGAATTTATGGAACATATATATGTTCCATAATAATAATGTCCCCATCTGCAGAGCCAAATCCTGCAGTAACCATATTTTTCTTCTTTTTTTCCCCTCCATTATGCTATATGTTTTTTCTTTTGTGGGTACAAATTGTCATAATGCACATAATCCCTTTGCAGCTTTATATTGAACTCTGTGATCAACTCTGAGATGGTTTCGTTTGATCACACAGCACTCTTCCATAGACCTCAGAACTAGAGAAAGAATCCATGGCAGCAGTATTTCACAACCTACCTAACCTAACCAAATACACTAAGATCAAAGTACTCAGAATCACCTCCGCAACCTCTGTCTCACAACCTACTTTCAGTTTGATGGATAAATATGCCAACGAAATAGAGAAACATACATAAGATCACCACTCTCAGTATCATAGCAGATACTATAATGCAGCAACTAGAAACCATAGCCTTCCATCAGATAAAACTAAAAGTATGGCTCTGGTATCTGGATGATACCTTTGCTGTAATAAAAGGAACAATTAGAGAAAACACATGAAGCAATCAACAGCATCTTCAAAGGAATAAAATTCAGAAGAGAAAAAGAAAACAACAACACACTGCCCCTTTCTGAATATCCTCATCAGCAAATTAGAAACACAAGTCTATCAAAAACCAAGCACACTAATATTCCACCAACAAACAAAGAACCCAACTTTCTGCAAAAGGAGCTATATAAGAACATTACACAAATTTACTGCAACAACCCAGAGCATCAAAAAAAGCCTATACGATATCTTCCAACAAAGTGGATACCCATGCAAATTCATCAAAAAGTGCCTGATGCTCAACCCACTACAGCACAACCAACACAAGCTATAAAGAGTATAACTCTTGATCCGGCTGTTTTGGCTAATTATCGTCCGGTCTCCAACCTTCCCTTCTTGGCAAAGGTTGTTGAGAGTGTGGTGGCGCGACAGCTTCCTGGGTACCTGGATAAAGCTGTCTATCTGGATCCGCTCCAGTCCGGCTTCAGGCCTGGGTACAGCACGGAAACGGCATTGGTCGCGTTGGTGGATCTCTGGAGGGCTCAGGATAGGGGTTGCTCCTCTATCCTAGTCCTGTTAGATCTCTCAGCGGCTTTTGATACCATTGACCATGGTATCCTGCTGCGCCGGTTGGAGGGGTTGGGAGAGGGGGGCACCATTTTGCAGTGGTTCTCCTATCTCTCCGACCGGTTGCAGTCGGTGTTGGCAGGGGGGCAGAGGTTGACCCCGAGGCACCTTGTTTGTGGGGTACCGCAGGGGTTGGTCCTCTCGCCCCTTCTGTTCAACATTTATGTGAAGCCACTGGGTGAGATCATCCGTGACTTTGGGGTGGAGTTCCATCAGTATGCTGATGATACTCAGCTGTACATCTCCACCCCAGGCCATCCCAACGATGCCCTTGAAGTGATGTCCCGGTGCCTGGAGGCCGTGCGGATCTGGATGGGGAGTAACAGGCTTCGACTCAACCCTTCCAAGACCGAGTGGCTGTGGCTTCTGGCGCCCCGATATAGTCAGCTGGTGCCATCGCTGGTATTGGGGGCGAGTTATCGGCCCCCACGGACAGGGCTCGCAACTTGGGCGTCCTCCTGGACGCACGGCTGTCTTTAGAAGAGCATATGATGGCCGTGACCAGGGGGGCTTTTTATCAGGTTCGCCTGATTCGCCAGTTGCGTCCCTTTCTGGATCGGGACTCCTTACGCACAGTCACTCAGGCACTCGTCACTTCCCGCCTGGACTACTGTAATGCTCTCTACATGGGGCTCCCCTTGAGGAGCACCTGGAGGCTCCAACTGGTGCAAAATGCGGCCGCGGCGGGGATTATGGGAGCGAGGGGGCACTCCCATGTGACATCTCTCCTGCGTGAGCGGCATTGGCTTCCAGTGGACTTCCGGGTGTGCTTCAAGATGTTGGTTATCACTTTTAAAGCGCTCCATGGCATAGGACCTGGGTATTTGCGGGACCGCCTTCTGCCGCCGATAGCCTCCCACCAACCAGTATGCTCCCACAGAGAGGGACTCCTCAGGGTGCCGTCAGCCAGGCAATGTCGGCTGGCGACCCCCAGGGGGAGGGCCTTCTCTGTGGCAGCTCCTGCCCTCTGGAACGATTTGCCCCCGGAGATACGAAGCATATCGAATCTCTGGACCTTTCGCCGTGCCCTACAAACTTTTCTTTTCTATCAAACAGGGCTGGCATGAACATCCCCCCTCCCCGCTTTTTTAGTTTTTTAAATTGTCAATGGGTTTTAGTTTGAATGTTTTAAATTTTGGGCCAAAGTCATGTAATTCTTTTACAAATTTTAAATTTTGTATTGGTATGAGTTTTAGTTCTGGCTGTGCACTGCCCTGAGTCCACTAGGAGAAGAGCGGTATACAAATTGAATAAAATAAATAAATAAATAAATAAATAAATAAAAAATAAATAAATAATAATAAATAAAAAACTGCCATACATAAAAAATATCTCAGAAACAGCCAAGAGACTATTACAACACAATGCCATTATCAGAGCACACAAACCAACTAAACATCTCCTCCAAAACATCTTAAGTATGGTAAATCAAAAGATCCAGTAGCCCAAGAAGAAAAAAAGACAGGACTGATAAATAACATATAATATAGAGACTGTTAACAGCCATTATGTATGATAAACAGGGAGAAATCTAGCAGAGTACAACCATGAAGTGCAATCAGAAGATATGATGATGAAACTCCTTAATTTCATAACACATAGACAACCCCCCCTATGAAAATGGCCTCCCCCCGTTGCTGCCTGGACTCTCTATTAGGTCGGCCCATTTCCCCATCACTACTGACTCTGGGACTTTATTATCACCCTCCTGGATTCTTTTTACGTTTGATCTCTATCTCCTTTTGCTGCTGGCTAGTTTATTCCTGCCGCCCTATTATCACCTTTAGGCCTTGGCTCGAGGGAGGAGAGATGGCAGGCTGGAGGGAGAAGCTGAGACTCCAGGTCAAGGACTGCTGTTCCATCTGCAGGGAGAGAGTGACTTTTGTTGGCCTTTGACATCCAGCCGCTGTGAGAGAATGGCTGTGGCCATCCGCCTGCACTGCAACTATCTGATCTGGTCGCCCCATCACTGTGAGAGAGTGAAGGGGCCCCAGCTTCATCCTGGCCAGCCTTTTTTAACCATCTCTCACCTCAATGACTATCCTTAATTATCGCTGACATCCAAAGTTCCCCTTTTACATCTCATCATACTTGTATGGTTTATACCTCGGCAGATTTGCTCGCGCTGCGAGATGCCCCTCTCTTGCGGCGATGGCCTTCCACTTTATCGAAGGCCTACCTTAAGGACGGGCTTTGGAGCCCCGAGAGGTGGCATGTTTTAAAGTGGGGATTGAGGGGTTTTTTAATTAGGGCTTTTAATAATTTTTTAAGGGGAACTGGGAGGGCAACCAAAGGGGATGGGGGGGTAATCCACCTAGGTCAGGGCCCAGCCCGACACGGGGCAACGGTTTGGAGGGCGCAGGACGAGGGATTGGGGATACCATCAGCACAGTGGATGGGAGGGGCAGATATGGCGGGAGCAGAGGACCTTATCTTGTGTCGGGAGTGCGCACTCGCTACTTGAGAGCGATTGCATGCCCCGGTCCTCAAGGCTCCTCTTGGATACTAGGTGGCACAGTTACTCAGGACCTGGGCCTCCGGCTGATGCTGTGCAACGCCAGGTCCGTGGTGAATAAGGCCCCCCTCATTTACGATCTTATTCAAGAGGGGGGAGCGGACCTGGCGGGTATTACGGAGACCTGGTTGGGCCCAGAGGAGGGGTCCCTCTGGTTGAGATGTGCCCACCAGGCTTCAGAGCATTCCATCAGCCGAGGGCCCAGGGGAGGGGCGGGGGTGGCGGTTATTATTAAAGAAGGTCTTGGTCCGAGGGAGACCACTGTGCCACAGATTGCCGGATGTGAGTCCCTCTTTGTGAGATGGGGTCATGGGGTTCAGATGGGCTTGCTGCTTACGTACCTGGCTCCCTGCCGCGTGGCAACGGCCCTGCCCGAGCTACTCGACGTGATAGCCACAGTGGCAGTTGATACACCCAGGCTTATGGTCATGGGTGATTTCAACTTGCCGTCCATTGGTGAAACGTCAGAGATGGCTCGGGAGTTCATGGCTTCCATGACGGCCATGGACCTGACCCAGCTAGTTCATGGCCCCACTCACAGGGGGGGACACACGCTGGACCTGATTTTTGTCTCTGGCCAGTGGTTGAGTGGTCTTATTATAGGGGATATAGACATGAAACCCTTGTCATGGTCAGGTCACTCACTCCTTTGTCTGGACCTTCGAACCGCTACACCCTGCCGTAGGGAGGCAGACCCAATTAGTTGGGTCCGCCCCAGGCACCTGATGGATCCTGATAGGTTCCAGATGGAGCTTGGGCTAATTCCTGAAGAGCTGGCACACGACTCGGCCGAGGACCTGGTAGCTGCCTGGGATCGGGCGGCTGGTGGGGCCTTGGATTGAGTCGTGCCTTTGCGGCCTCTGACCCGGTGTCGATCCCTCGTGGCTCCTTGGTTCACCAAGGAGCTGAGAGAGATGAAACGCCGGAAAAGACGCCTAGAGAGCGATTGGAGGGCCAGTCTCACTGAATCTGACCGAACACTGGTAAGGTCGCATATTAAGACCTACCTAGTGGCAATAAAAGCGGCAAAGTTTAATTACTTTTCCGCTCTTATTGCGTCATCAGAGAATCATCCGGCCGCCCTGTTCAGGGTGACCCACTCCCTACTCCACTTGGGAGCGCGGGAGGACCCCCTGAAAGGCAGAGCCGAGGATTTCGGACAATATCTGTATGATAAAATCGCTCAGATCCGGGGGGATTTGGACTCTGACTGGGTAGATTCGGGCAGGGTGGCGAGGAACAGTCTTGAGAACGTTATCTGGGAAGAGTTTGACTCTGTGACCCCTGATGACGTGGACAGGATTCTGGGGAGACTTAGCGTGGCCACATGTTTACTGGACCCATGTCCCTCCTGGTTAGTACTGGCTTCCCGGGAGGTTACACGAGGCTGGCTCCAGGGAATTATCAACGCTTCGTTGAGTGAGGGTCACTTCCCCACGGCCTTGAAAGAGGCGGTGGTGAGGCCTCTCCTCAAGAAGCCTTCCCTGGACCCAGCAGTATTAGCCAACTATCGTCCTGTCTCCAACCTTCGCTTTGTGGCGAAGGTTGTTGAGAGTGTGGTCGCATGACAGTTTCCGCAGTACCTGGAGGAAACGTCTTATCTAGATCCGTTCCAGTCGGGTTTCAGGCCCGGACACAGCACCGAAACGGCATTGGTCGCGTTGGTAGATGATCTCTGGAGGACTCGGGACAGGGGTTGCTCCTCTGTTCTGGCCTTGTTAGACCTCTCAGCGGCTTTTGATACCATCGACCATGGTATCATGCTGCACCAGTTGGAAGAGTTGGGGATGGGGGGCACTGTGTTACGGTGGTTCTCCTCCTTTCTCTCAGACCGGTCGCAGTTCGTGTTGGCAGGGGGGCAGAGGTTGACCTCGAGGCCTCTTATATGTGGAGTGCCTCAGGGGTCGGTCCTCTCACCCCTCCTGTTCAACATTTATGTGTAACCCATTTATGGGTGAGATCATCCGTGACTTTGGGGTGAAGTACCACCAGTACGCTGATGACACCCAGCTGTACATCTCCACTCCAGGCCACCCCAACGATGCCCTTGAAGTGATGTCCCGGTGCCTGGAGCCTGTACGGATCTGGATGGAGAGAAACAGGCTCAAGCTCAACCCTTCCAAGACTGAATGGCTGTGGTTCCCGGCATCCCGATATAGTCAGTTGACTCCATCACTGACTATTGGAGATGAGTCTTTAACCCCCTCGGAGAGGGCTCGCAATCTGGGAGTCCTCCTGGATACGCAGCTGTCCTTGGAGGAACATCTGACGGCTGTTGCCAGGGGGACTTTTTGTCAGGTTCCCCTGATCCGCCAGTTGCGACCCTTTCTTGATCGGGATTCCCTGTGCACAGTCACTCATGCCCTCGTCACCTCTCGCCTGGACTACTGCAACGCTCTCTACATGGGGCTCCCCTTGAAGGGCACCCGGAGGCTCCAACTGGTCCAGAATGTGGCCGCGTGGGTAGTCACGGGAGCTGCATGGCGCTCCCATATAACACCACTCCTGCGTGAGCTGCACTGGCTCCCAATGGTCTTCCGGGTGCGCTTCAAGGTGTTGGTTATCACCTTTAAAGCGCTCCATGGCATAGGACCTAGTTATCTTCGAGACCGCCTGCTGCTACCGATGGCCTCCCATCGACCTGTGTGCTCCCACAGAGAGGGCCTCCTCGGGGTGCCATCAGCCAAACAATGTAGACTGGTGACCTCCCCAGGGGGAGGGCCTTCTCTGTGGGGGCACCTACCCTCTGGAATCAGCTGTCCCCAGAGATAAGGAGAATCCAAGACCTCGGTGCTTTCTGCCGTGCCCTTAAAACCTTCTTTTTCCAGCAAGCCGGGCTGGCCTAACACTTTTTTAAATGTTTTTAATTGTTTTGTTTATCGTTTTTAATTAATGGGGCCAAATTTATATATGTCTTTTTAATTGTATTTTAATATTTGTACTTGATGTTTTTTACTTGGCTGTTCACCCCGCTGAGTCCTCAAGGAGAAGGGCGGTATACAAATTCAAAATAAAAATAAAATAAACCATAATTTAAACTGGGAAACTGTAAGTATCCTAGACCAAGCTAAATCCAAAAATGTTAGGGGATTCCTGGAGACTTGGCATGCATTAACCAATAACCTTTAACGGAGACAGGTTAAAACTCAGGTTTTAACAGTGTACTGGACAACCTGTGCCTAATTAGGTCATTGTTTTAGAGTTATTTCTTTACCTAAAGAGAAAAATAATGACCGAGCATGGGCAAAAAAGCAATGGAAGTGGGAGTGACTTCCAACTTCCTGCCAGCTTTCCCATTGACCTTCCTTGTGGGAATCTGGCGGGAAGCATTGAAAATCTTCCTTCCCAGGTAAGTGGGTGTTGCTAGATGGGGGAAGGAATGGGAGGGATTATGAAATTGGATTGCAAACTGCTATGGAATGTTGAAAATCTATGTTCGTCTGTGCTATTCAGTTTTATAGTACAGTATGATCAGTACTGTAGTGTTGTGTTGTACTGTACTATACCATAGCATTCACCATTACTAAGATCAGTGTGAGTTAAAAGAAGCATGGATACTTCCATGGAAGACAATACCAATTGAGTTGCTTAATAGTAAGAGGCATAGAGAAAGACAAGGTATCAGCATAGGTTCATTCATATGTGCAAAATTTCTTCATGGACATGTGCAAAATTTCCACATCAAAACTTTTCAGTTCCAAAGCATTCCATTATAACCTGGTATAGGTTATTCCACCTAACCAGGGGAACATACAAATTTGAGTTGGCTCCTAAATCCTTTATATAATGAAATGGAGATTACTTTGCTGTCTTCATGACTTTCCTTGGGAAAGGACCAAAAGTCTATGCGGTCTGTAACCTCTGTTCTGACATAATAATATTCTGTCTTCTGTTCAAAGAGATTAAGTCAGGAGAATTCCAACCAACTTTGCTTTTCTGCCCGGCCTGCCAACAGTTGGTAAGGCCTTAATCCTTCTTATGAAACCTTGCCCTATTTCTCACAGTTTCCTCCCACTCCTTGTCATTCATAGAGGAGAGAGAAAATTCTAGGATAGATATTACAATTTTTCTTCATGTGATTTTAAACTAGTTTTTGTTTTAAGAACTTGTTGAAGCTGGCAGGACTATTTTGAGTTTGGTTACTGATGAGGAAGAGAGGACTAAACATTACATTACATTGCAGTTACAAAATTATATTGCAATGAGGTACATTGCAATCTAAGATAAGCTTGATGAGTGTTAAAGGAAGCTGTTTTAGAGCCATGCATTTGAAGGAAAGTATTTGGGGAGAAAGCATTTGGGGAGTAAAGGACCAAAGTGGCAGGGACCTAACAGAGGCAAAAGAAATTAAGAAGAGGTGGCAAAATTACACAGAAGAACTAGTCAAGAACGAGCTTAACGTCCCTGACAGCCACAATGGGATGGTCACTGACTTTGAGCCAGACATCCTAGAATGTGAAGTCAAATGGGCCTTAGGAAATCTGAGCAACAACAAAGCTAGTAGAGGGGACAATATTCCAGCTGAGCTATTCAAAATCTTAAAAGATGATGCAGTAAAAGTGCTACATTCAATTTGCCAGCAAATTTGGAAAATTCAACAGTGGCCACAGATTGGAAAAGGTCAGTTTATATTCCAATTCCAAAGAAAGGCCATGCCAAAGAATGTTCAAACTATCGCACCATTGCACTCATTTCACATGCTAGTAAAGTTATGCTCAAAATCCTACAAACTAGGCTCCAGCAGTATATGGCTCAAGAACTACCAGAAGTACAGGCGGGATTTTGAAGAGGCAGAGGAATTAGAGATCAAATTGCCAACATACTCTGGATCATGGAGAAAGCTAGGAAGTTCTAGAAAAATATCTACTTCTGCTTCATTGACTATGCTAAAGCATAGTCAAGTGGATCACAACAAACAGTGGCAAGTTCTTAAAGAGATGGAAGTACCAGACCATCTTATTTGTCTCTTGAGAAACCTATATGCAACAGTGAGAACTGAACAAAGAACCACTGATTGGTTCAAAATTGGGAAAGGAGTCCAGCAACACTGTATACTGTCGCCCTACCTATTTAACTTATATACAGAGCATATCATGAGAAAAGCGGGGCTAGATGAATCAAAAGTTGGAATTAAGATTGCCAGGAGAAATATCAACAACCTCAGATATGCAGATGATACCACTCTAATGGCAGAAAGTGAAAAGGAACTAAAGAGCCTCTTGATGCGGTTAAGAAGGAGAGTGCAAATGTTGGCTTGAAACTCAACATTAAAAAAACTAAGATCATGGCATCCGACCCTCTCAATTCCTGGCAAATAGATGGGGAAGAAATGGAGATAGTGACAGATTTTATTTTCCTGGGCTCCAAGATCACTGCAGATGGGGACTGAAACCAAGAAATTAAAAGACGCTTGCTCCTGGGGAGGAAAGCTATGGCAAATCTAGATAGCATACTAAAAAGCAGAGATATCACCCTGCCAACAAAAGTGTGTATAGTCAAGGCTATGGTTTTCCCAGTTGCAATGTATGGCTGTGAAAGTTGGACCATAAGAAAGGCTGATTGCCAAAGAATTGAGGCCTTTGAACTCTGGTGCTGGAGAAGACTCCTGCGAGTCCCTTGGACTGCAAGGCTATCAATCCGGTCAGTCCTAGAGGCGATCAACCCTGACTACTCTTTAGAAGGCCAGATCCTGAAGATGAAACTCAAATACTTTGGCCACCTCGGGAGAAGGAAGGACTCACTGGAGAAGAGCCTAATGCTGGGAAAGATTGAGGGCAAAAGAAGAAGGGGCAACAGAGAATGAGATGGCTGGATGGAGTCACCGAAGCAATAGGTGTGAGCTTAAATGGACACCAGAGGATGGTAAAGGACAGGAAGGCCTGGAGGAACGTTGTCCATGGGGTCGCGATGGGTCAGACACAACTTAGCAGCTAACAACAAAAAATTTGGGGAGAAGCCCAAATGTGTGTGATGAGGTGAATTTCTGAGGGAAATCTTCTGAGGGAAATCTTTCTCTTTCCTACGATTGGATACTTTATGTTTGCCTTGTACATTTCTTTTAATATTTGCAGTTATGAAAGTCTACTCTAAGTGGTATGAATGAAGTTAGTCGAAAGTGTGTTGTGGTCACATCTTCAGAAGAGTGGATTCTCTTCATCTCCTTTGAATTCTGACCAAAGCTTTTGTTGGCATTGAGGATTCAAGTTTGGTTGCTCAGAGTCAATTCAGAGCTTAGAATGAAATAAATCCATCACCCTTGGCCAAGGTAATATAAACTATAATGAATTTTGCTGGAAAATTGTACTACAGCGCAAGTAACTCAATTGAATATGGTAGATGTGTCCCTTTTATGTTTTCCATTGGATGATTTTGAGACTTCCATATGGAATAGTTATATAATTCCTCCACGTGAGCTGTCTCATTCTTTCTTGAAGGATGAAAAAGTCTGCTGTCCTTCTGCATAAATTCCAACTTGCTTTCCATGATGAGTAAAGCAACAAATTACAAATGCTGTTGTAATTGCACTGGCTTTTATTTCTATACCTAAGCACTATAGTTTCTTTATATTCCATACTACATAAGGCCATACTACACAAATTGTTACAAATTGCTAATACATTTAATTTTACTGCTTTTCTTTCACTTAATCACAGGAAATTCTTGTTTTACACCACACTCACCTAGTTCTGAAAGCAAAGCTTATCAATGTATGAATTGAGGGAGGGGGGGTTGATTTTTTAAAAAATCTGCTTGTTTAGGGCTGAATGTGCTTGGCCCAAGGGTTACCAAGGTAACTTCCGTGTCTCAAAGAGGACTAGATCCATAGTCTTATTGGTCATTGAACTTGACTTACTACATTATATGGATCGGTGACATATTTTGGACACTATTTTCTCATAAGGGCAATGCCTGTACAATAAAATGTATCATTTGTGACAACCTGTTTCCACTAGCCCGGCTTTGCTTTTTGTTTAGTGACTATTCTCCTTGCTTTTTATAACATTGCCTTAGTTCCTTAATATATTTTCCTATCTGTATCATCTTTGTCATTTTTGTATGATACCCGTTAAATTATATACTTGTGAGTTAATCTATGGCATATCATTTTAAGTACTTCTATAAATTATGCTACCGTTGGATCCTTATCTGAAATCCTTAATTGCATGCTGTTTAATCAGATAGCCATTTGAACTGAAAGTGATTGTAAGGTAACCAAGACATTAGCCAGTCTAACTATGACTGTTACGTGTGGTAATACCATGAGTTGGTGCCCATCATGCAATGAAGTGGGAAAATCCAAATTTTAGATCATAATCTAATCATAGGAGCATTGAAGAATCAATATCTTGTGTTTCCAAAGTATAAACAAAAGTAGTTTCATTCATCTCCACAAGCTATCTTTAAATTCATAAAGATATTAAATGAGCTGCTAGGGAAGAATCTGATGCTGTCTAGTAATACTGAGCCCCAAAATGATTTCCCATTATGAATAATTAAGGAAAGCATTGCCTCTTAAAATAATAATATTTGCCGGTTATGTCTGTTAGACACTATTAGGAGAATCTTCCCTGCTGAACGTTCAAGGTTTTTTTAGAGGTTGGATACACTGCAGAATTCATTTGGAGATGGTATGGAGAAGTAAAGGTAGAGTTCATTGGGGCAAACCCAAATTTGTATGATGTTGGGTGGAAGCTAAACATTTTAGATACTGTTGATAGGATTCCCATGCAGCTTTCCTGAATAATTACTGGGTTCTTATATTGAATAGTGTAGCTTGTTGTGCCCAGTTGCATACATAGAAGGTATAAATCATAAGTTTTAGAAATATTTACCCAGAAGATCTGTCAACTGCATTTTACCGCAAGGCATCATTGATTTGTTTGTAATTGTATGTTAACTGTCAGCTGCAGTTACCTGTCATTCTTTCAGTTTGAAGAAGTTGAATTAGATAGATCCTTGGACTTAGTTGTAGCTCACATCACAGTATGAATGTATATGGTTTCCTTGCTTCAGTTAATTAATATGATGCAGGAGAGCACTAGAATTCATAATTAGAACTCTTGCCGACTTAACAACTTAGGGCCCTAGGTTCTTAGTTCATTTATTATGATAGACTTCTGGGAACCATGTTCATGTAATTATATTCATAAAGCAAGATTGAAAAAATTATAGAGATTCCTAAACATAGTTGCAAGATTGCATTTATCATTAATTTATGATGAGTTGCTTTATCTATGAATAGGGTGCCTTAGGATTGTAAATGTTTGCTTGTTTTTTCTCTGAAACCTTTATTTGTTTGACTTGTGACTGTTTATCGGGGCTACATAAAATCAGTGGTTGGTTGCTCCCTGTTCTGTCTGGTTCTTTAGAACCGCGCGGATGTCATAATTGATGATCTGCGCATGCACAGAAACGCAAGCACGCGCGCCCCCATTGCAAACCAATAGTAAAGATAAGTAGAACTCACCCCTGCATAAAATCATTGTAGCCAGGATATTTCCAAAATAGGCAATTATTCATTGAATAAAGATGTAACATTTCTCAAAATTCTGAAGCAATGGGAGCAATGAATTCTGAAGCAATGGAAGTAATGAATCAATGGCATGATTCCCAGAGCAAATGAGAAAAAAATAGACATCTTTTGCCTGTTGCTCCAACCCTTGAATTGTGGCAACCATGTGTCTTACTTGCTAGCCTGCAGATATTGTAGTTAAATGCTAGTGAATAATAGGATCTCTCATGTATGCCTCAGTTGTGGATGAGAAGGCCGACTTAGTGTGTGTACAACTGAGATCTGAGATGAAAAGCTAAATGGTACTCTGAAAAAGTTCCAGAAGAAAACTCTGAATTGGGGAAATAATGCTTATAATCTAGATGTAGAGTATAGAGGATGGCCTTGACAAACTTACGAAAGATCTATTACCAGGGCAACGATAAGATAAAAGCTGATTAAGCGTATGCCAGGAAAGAGATTTACAAAAATGCCTCAGACACCATCCCTCCCAATTCACATGAAGAGGGAGAGGTGGAATAGTCATTCAGAATTGCAAATTCTGTTATTGTAGCTGTTTTTATAAAAGTACCATTAGGCTCACAGGGTGTTTATTTCTTAGTTTGGTCTACCTTGTAAGGCTAAAACTATATCAATTTCCTTTCTTTTTCCAGGCTCCCTTATCCATTATTCATTCAATTGCCATTCTAATGTTTTTATCTTCATGGACTCTGTTGATGTACTAATTACCTGGTGATAAAAATTTTTTTTGAACACTATGTTCTTTCTGAAAGATTTCAGTATTCACAATGAGACTGCCATGGTTTGACCCATTCAGGATTTATGGCTGTCAAAACACTGGATGAGATTGCTCCTATTAGCAGTCCTACAAATTTGCCAGTCCTGAATGGCTTTTTGGTTTACTGAGTGCTGGGTCTGACAATCAAGTTGATACCATTGCAATAAAAGCAGCAAAGCAGCAGTTTTGGCAATCAGAGAACTTTTGCGGGAAGAATGAGCCAGGAAAAAAATTGCCTGTAGGCATATCACATGAACTTTCAGGATTATTTATTGGTAAAAGTGCTTGTATCCACTGTAGGTTGGCTGCCAATTGGACAGATTCTATTATTACTAATGAGATGTTATCTTGTGACATGAATTGGGATTCATTTGAACATGCAGGATCTGTGGAAATAGATAAGAGATTCACCCTACTACCTCTGTTGGATCCATATCCTTTCTTCATTTGGATGTCTAAATAGAGCATAGGTTGCTGAATCTAGGAGGTTGTCAATGCTTTATTGAAGGATGGATTGATACTCCTTCATTGAAAGAAGTGATGTGCACTGTCTTGAAGAAGCCAGATGTGCTTGACTTTTGCCCTGTTTCCAAACTTTCTGTTATAGGTTTGTGGAAATACTTATAGATGATCCTAGAGGAAGCAGATAGTGTGGATCCGTTTAGTCAGAGAGACACCCCCCCCATCATGGGACAGAAGCAATATCGGTCACTAGATGACCATTAAGATCCAGATGGAGGAGTATGCTCCTCTTGTTCTTGTCAGACCTTTCAGCAGCATTGATCCCCTAAAATTGGTGACACTCAATTATACATTGCCATTTCATGTCAAGCTAGGGATGCCATGGGGTATCGGTACCTTTGAATCGGTACTTGGAAACTGTGAGAAACTAGATCAGGTAAAACAAGCTCATATTGAATTCTAGCAACATTCTGGATGAAGTTGTATTCCCCCAGGTAACATGATTCATAATTTGAGGTGCCTCCTGGATTTGCAATTACTGTTTATATGGCTAATACCATGTTTCTCCAAAAATAAGACCCTGTCTTATATTTTTTTGAACCCTGAAATAAGCGCTTGGCCTTATTGCCATGCGCTCAAAAGCCCGGTTGGGCTTATTATCAGGGGATGTCTTATTTTGGGGAAAACAGGGTAGAAGTTGTACCTAGGGACCCTTTGAACAGCTTTGGCTGCTGTGTCAGTTGTGGTTTTATCTAGACTAGGATGCTCTCATCTCATTAATTCATGCCTTGAACACTGTTCTGTTCAACTTAACTGCTAAGTTCTCTACATGGATTACCTTTGAAGGCAACCAGAATTTGCAGCCAATATAAAATGTAGTACCAAGATTATTGGTTCCACCAATTCAGAATGACAATTATACTAAAGTTATTCATTAGTTGTCAGTATGTCTAATTAAGAGTCCTAGTCATTATTTTTCAAGTCCTGATGCACCACTGGCATACATCAGGTGACATCTTGCTTAAATTAAAACTGCTTATCTGGTCTACTGAAGGAGGGAGGGGGCCTACTGAATGTTCATAAGATTCCTAGTACATGAGCCATTACTTGTAATAGCTCCATCTCATGAAATACTCTCCCCTGCCCCTAAGAATTATGTGTAACCCTCACCTTGCTACAAAGCTTATTAAGTATGAGGGCCCATCTTGAATTTTATCTCAAATTCTATCTCTGCTTTCTGTGGTTATATTTTGTTTTGATACGGTTATGATTTAGCTATTTATTATATATATATATATATATATATATATATATATATATATATATATATATATATATATATATATATATTGCTTAATGCATGCTGCCCTTTTGGGATTGGAGCAGGTTATAAATACTACAAATACCAGGCGCAAACAATCAGGCCCACAAGTGCAGCATTCAAGCTACCTATTTTATTATGTTCTTCCTGTAATACAGGAATCTCCCCAGTCTGACAGCTCTTCCTTGGGAACAATTAGATAAGACTCCAAGTAATTCAGGGAGGGGTGGTTCTGTCCTTTTTACACTTGCACACTGACTCAGCTTGATAACTCCTCTCTGCCAGTTTGAGTGCTTCTCAACATTAAAATAAATATATTATTTTGTTGTGGTCAAACAACTTCCTATAGAAATTTAGACTTCTAGTAACTATCCAATTTTGCAGAAGTGAATTCAGATGGATTCCAGAAGGTCCTATGAACTATTTTAGGTAGTATGCCAGGCAGTCTTCTCAGAAGTAGAATATGAAAATGAACCAGATAGTTAATACATTAATTCAATCAATTATTGAATTATTGATATCAATATCTGGGGAGATCTTGGAAAAGATAAGCAACAAATCTGCAAACACCTAGAAATACCTGGTTATAGAAACACCTATAACCAGTAGCCAACATTGGTTTATCAAAAACAGATCATGCCAAACAAATCTTACATCATTCTTCAACAAAATGATTAAATTAGTGGATCAGTGATGAACTAATGTAGTACTTCATAGTACACTTAGACTTCAGTAAAGCATTTGATAAAGTAGATCACAACCTACTTCTTGGCAAACTAGAAAAATGTGGGATATACAGCACCGCCCCCAGACAGGTTTGTAACTATCTGACAAATAGTATTCAACATATAATCCTCAATAGAGTAACAGCAAAATGGACTGAAGTAAGCAGTGGGGATTCCAAGGCTCCATTTTAGGCTGAATACTCTTGAATACCTTCTTAAATGATCTAGACAAGGTATAGAAGGGGAACTCATCAAATTTGCAGATGACACTAAATTGCCAGTAATAGCCAACACCCCAGAAGACAAGCTCAAGATCCAAAACAGACTTATCTATGCCTATCTGACAAAATGAAATTCAACATAGATAAACGTAAGGTTTTACACTTAGGCAAGAAAAACCAACCATATAGGTACAGACTAGGAAAACCTGGTTTAACACAAGTAACTGTGAGAAGGATGTTGGAGTCCTATTGGATAATCACTTAAATATGAGCCACCAGTGGGCAGCAGCAGCCAAACAGCCAATGCTATCCTAGGCTGCATTAATAGAAAGATAGAATCAAGATCACGTAAAGTTGTAATACCGCTTTACAAAGCCTTATAACTTGGAATACTGCATCCAGTTCTAGTCATTACAATATAAAAAAGAGGTTGCAACTCTAGAAAGATTGCAGAGAAGAGCAAGAAGAATGATTAGAGGGCTAGAGGCTAAAACATTAGAAGAATAATTACGGGAATTGGGTATGAAAAGAAAAACTAGGGGAGACATGATAGCAGTGTTCCAATGTTTGAAGGGCTCCTACAAACATGAGAGGGTCAAATTATTTTCTAAAGCACAAAAAGGTAAGACAAAAAACGATGGAAATGAACCAAGGAAAGAAGAAATCCTGAACTAAGGAGACAATTCCTAATGGTTAAAGCAATCAACCAGTGGAATAGCTTGCCTTCAGAAGTTGTACTCCATCACTGGAGGCTTTCAGAAAGAGACTGAGCAGCTACTTGTCTAAAATGGTGTAGGCCCATGATGGCGAACCTATGGCATGCGTGCCACAGATGGCACATGGAGCCATATTGGTGGGCATGCGAGCGTTGCCCTAGCTCAGTTCTGGCGTGCTGGCCAGCTGGTTTTTGGGCCTTCTGGGCCCACCGGAAGTCAGGAAATAGGCTGTTTCCGGCCTCCGGAGGCCTCCAGGGGGGTGGGGAAGGCCCGTTTTTCGCCCTCACTAGGCTCCGGAGCCTGTCTAGGAGCCTGGGGAGGGCAAAAATGTCCTTCCCCACTCCCCCGGAAGCCAGAAATGGCTAGTTTCCCAACTTCTGGTGGGCCCAGAAAGCCTCTGGAGCCTGGGGAGGGTGAAAAATGGGCCTACCAGGCCCACCGTGCCATCGTGCCAAAAGCGGGGGGAGCGCGGGGGGGTCATGCGCATTGAATTATGGGTGTGGGCGCGCACGACACTGCCCCCTGCGCTCCCCCCACTTTTGGCACACAATGACAAAAAGGTTAGCCATCACTGGTAAAGGGTCTCCTGCTTGAGCAGGGGGTTGGACTAGAAGACCTCCAAGGTCCCTTCCAACTCTGTTATTCTATGTTCTAATATCTTCTCCCACTGTACAGAGCTGATTCAGCGGTTTAGTTTACATCTTTCTTGATGACAATGAAACAGATTAAGAGATGGCTAGTGGAAGAAAACTCTTAAATTTGATTTCATTTGTGCTGTCTACTATTTGCCTAAAATTGTTTAGTGAGATAATTCAGAAATTTAAAATGAAGCATCATCAAATGTATGCTGACAGCACTACAAATGCAGGTGGGTCAGTAAAAATATGAATGGACTAGCAGCCAAGAAAATGAAGCCTGATCCAAATAAAAAAATGGGGGGTGTTATTTATCTGTACTCAGTCTGAAAAGGTTGTGCCCTTTCTCCCTGCCCCCAAAATGTGCTTTTAGGTTCATTTGTTGTTAGGGCATAGTAATTTCTTTGGCATGTAGTACCTCCTAGAAGCCTAGCTGGTGCATGAGTATGGATCAGTGGTGGTATTCAACCAGTTCTATTGGTTCGGGTGAGCCAGTAGCGGCAGCTGCAGGAGGCTCCACCCACCCGCCCAGACACCATCACATCCCGTTTTTGATGCTCTGCGCATGCGCGGAAGGCTCTGCGCGCACACGCTCACATTTGCGAACCAGTAGCGAAGGTAAGTGAATACCACCCCGGTATGGATCCTGTTTGGACAGAGAGTTTAACTCCGGTAATTCATGCACTGGTTATGTCTTGTCTACATTACTGCAATGCATTGCACATAGGCTGGAAACATCAACTAGTGCAAATTGTTTAATCTTTTAATGTAATTTAGTTACTGCCTCAATCCTCAGAGACTAGACAATTGCTACTGCAAAGTATTGCAGCAAAATGCAATACTAGGTATTGTGAATGAAACTAGGTATTATGTAAACATATTACACTAGATTCACACATTTTATTGGCTCTCAGTTCATTTCTGATCATAGTTTGAGATTTGACAGTCAGTTATAATACGTTTCATAGCTCAGGAACACAGTTTCTGGAGGACTATCCTTCTCCTTATGTGCTTATTTATACTCTAAAAATTGTCTTCAGTAATCATCTCCCAACTGCCCTTCCATGTTGAGGGGGGTAAATGTCCCTCAAATGTCATGGGGACCTTTGAGGACTTTTCCCCCGGGCCTTTATAACTCACTCACTAATAATACTTGATTTGCTTGTGACTTTCTGATCATTATTTATATCAATTGCACATCCAGTTGTACAGCAATGTCGAAAGGGTTTATCCCTATGTATTTTGCAACTTATTACTACACATGGCATTACGACATTACCAGCTCTGCTACTTTTCAGATAGTATTGGGAACCAGGTGTGTCTCCTTTTCTAGCTTTGCATGGCTGTTGAATGTGCCTAGCACTTTTATCCATGTAGCTTCAGACTGAATTACTAAAAACACCATGATGGGGAAATTGTTTGGAAGCTACAGTACAGGTACCAATTTACAGAACTAGGAAGCAGAAATGTACTTACATTTACTGCACTTAAGGAAAAGGGAATAAAATCACTGACATTGTGCACATAGTTTTGCAAGTCCCAGAAATGATAGGAATTATGTCAAAATGTGTTGCAGCTTCCATAATAACTATATATTTTTTCCTACTTGGCATCTCTACAGCCCTGGCAACATATTTGATGATGACAGTCTCATGTTTTGAAGAGGGAGTTACAATATTTACTTAAATGAATTTTTATTTCATTTCCTAAGTCAAAAAGTAGCTTCTGGAGGTGTTTTTTTTTTTTACAGCCAGTAAAAAGACATTCCTAGCTAATCTAACATGAAAGAAAAACAGAAAAAAGAGATAGGAAGGAAGAAAGGCGTAGGTTCCTGTAAGTTAAATAAAAGTTCTTAACATGAAACTGTTTAGGGGAAAAAAATCTGAAAGAACTGGTCTTTTAGCAAAGTTAATGACATTTAGGACACTTGCCATTCAGTGGCTACCAAGCTTGAGAGGTTCCTATTTACCTGCTTTTAAATCCCCCCAACATTACTTATTCTTTTATAGGTGGTGATAATTACTGTGATTACTATTGTTAATCTTATGAAATATATATGGATAGCATAGTTTTAATTAAATAAATATAAACAATTGAAACATATGCTTGGTGTTAATATTTTGTTTGATGTATACAGCTAAGCAGAAAACTAGTATGTCACTACTGCAACAATGAATTGTTTCTTGGCCTTTTCTTTCTAAATAGTGGCTTTAGAATTATGTTATCTATTAAATAATATAAAACATATACTAAGAAAATAGTAGTAAAGTAAATTTGGTTTTAGTATTGAATTTTTTCAGTTTGTTTATGTCTCTTTCCTATTGCCAAAATGCAAAGAAAAATCAATTTGATAATGATGCTTTTTACCATTTGTTTTTAGGGGAAGTATGGCTGAAAGATATGCTTGCCCCTGAAACCTCCATATCAGATTTTAGTTTTCTTACTGTTTCTTCTTATTTGTCTAATTATAAAAACTATGCTAAACTACTCATAGAGGTCTCTGCCAATATCCAAGATAGTATATGTGTGCATGCACATAAATGCATACATTCACACATAATTTTACTGACGTTTTTAATAAACATACAAAGTAGAAGAAAAAAGAAAAGTTTAGTAGGTGCAGAGAAAAGAAAGAGAAAAAATTAATAAAGACAATAATGAAGTGGCTTCCAACCTTTACCGCATTGACCATAAGTTAATATAATAAGTTACAAATAAAAAAAAATATTTCTCCCGTAGCCCATTTTTTATCCAGAAATTGTAATCTTTTCAGTATTGGTTCAGCAAAAAAAAATAATAATAATCCTTTAGGACCTACCAGAAATATCAAACACATTGTACACGCCTGATCAAACAGTCCAACTATATATTCCTTCTTTTTGCTTCTCACCATTTTGAAGATTAGATAGATATCTAATATCCATAGCATAATTAAACTGAACATTTCTGATTGTGATTAAAAAGTGAGCTTGGCTGGCTTAGTGTCTTTATTAAAGGCTCTGCCACTGGTTGGAACAAACCTGTGGGAGTCCACTGTTTTACAGTCTTCTTGTGAGGAGCTGCTATTCAGAGCATTCATGGGCAATCTTCCATTGTCTCCTCTGGAAAGGTTTGTAGGACTCTTCTCACTGGTCTTTCATTATTCATAGTAGTAGTCATCTCTGTTCATTCTCGGAGACATCTCCTGTCAGCCATGACTCACAACTGAAGCCAAGACACTCTGTTGTTGAGATGTATTTGTTTATTTCAAATTCTGTGGCTGCCCATCTTATTGTGACTCTGGGCAACTAATACCAGTTACAAATATAGCATAGCAACAAACATAATAAATACATAATTGGCAGCTAAGATAAAACCACAAGCAAGCTTCAACATAACCAACATAATTTACAAACTCTGCCGTACATTCCAACCCCCAAGTCTGGTGACATAATCAAGACTTCAAGGCCTTAAAAAAGGCCAATAGATTTGAGGGCTAATCTGATATGGGGGAAGGAGGTGATGTTCCAGATAGATTTTTAGGAAAGATTTTTTTCCCCTAGATCCTTCCAGATGAAACTCTTTAATGAACAGAACAGTCTACTTGCCGGATCTGGAATGATTTTGTTTCTTGAATAGAATTGTAAGGAGAGAGTTCATCAGAAACATTGGGGTGGAGTGATATGTTCATTAAATCTGAATTAATGTATTAGTGTAATTTATGTAAATTTTAAATAATTGCATTTATGTAGACTATATGTAAATAATGGGGACATGAAAGCCCCCAATTGGGCATTCCCCCCCCCCTCAGGAACAGTGATGTCACTGGCTAACTCTTTCAACCCGGAAGCACTTCAGTGCTCTTGACAGGACTGTAGTAATTTACATAGTATATGTAAATTATATAAATGTTCATATATTGATTTGCTAAACAGCCAATTTTTATATTATGTGGGAGTGAAGTCCAAATTCCTATTTTATCCATTGAATTTGAAACTCACTAAGGGGAAGTTGGAAGTAAATAACTTATGGTTTAGCTAAGTGTTGGACAGGCACTGCAATTAGCAGAACATAGGTTTAGACTGCCAGAATATCCAACAAAGTTGTAGGTGTATAAACCAAAGCCACAATTTTATGTTTCTAGGAAAGCATCCTCGTGACCATAGGATATGTTGTGGAGACATTGTAGGAGAAGAGCCATGTTAGTTCTGTGATGGCAAAAAATCAGGAGTCTGGTAAGTTTATGCCTTCTAATAAAATTTATTACTTGGAAAAGGTGATACCAGACTCCTTCTGAGAGTGGAGAAAAGGCCTTTATATTTCCCTTACCTTGACATTAATAATTTCTGGTAATGAAACCCAGCTTCAGAAAGTGGGGAGAAAGGAGTTGCATTGGAAAGTTACTCTGGACCTGTTTGGACAAGCAAAGAAGATCCAAATTACTGAGATTTCTGTTTCTCAATCACACCTCCAAATTTGTTGTCAATTACTATCTAATCTACAACATTGATCTTGTTATAAATTATTACTTCCCATGATTTCAGTAAGGGAAGATTCAGTCAAATAGGAAAATGGATTTTAATTATAGAAGAAAAAGAAAACCTATTTCAGGCTCTAATTTAGCTTCTTCTCTAATGAGTAGTAACAATGGCTCTGCTATTGATTATTTTATTATGCAGATAAGGATAAGTTGAACTTCACGACCGTATTTAAATTAAGATTTAAAACTTTAAAGTGCAAATTTGCCATATCTCAATACTATAATTAGACTCCTCCAAACGTGTATTCTAATGTATAATGGCATAAACTAATTGTTTATTTAAAGAGTTATCTGAAGGATATTTTCTACCATATCTTTTTATTATTAATCTGTTTTCTTCATCTCTGCAATTAGAAGCCTTCTGAATCTGAGCATGAGAATGTATCAAATATAACAATCTTCTGAACCAGTTTTGTTGATATTAAAATATGTAATGTAAAAAATATGTTCTTGCCTATTGCATAATAAGGAGTCCTTGGATTATGGCCCTAATTGTGACCAGAATTTTCACTGCTAAGCAAAATAGTCATTAAGCAAAACATTGTAAGATCATACTGCTTAGCAGTGGCAGTCACAGTTGCGGTCATTAGGCAAAGGCCACTGAGGACAACTCATATTTACTAGAATAAGATTAATCTTATTTTTTAATTGTGAGAATGTTGTAGCTGAACCGATCTAGTTTTCCAGTGCGCTGCTCCTACAATCCATGGATGGGTTCTTTCCTCATGTTTTGACAGACTGAGTGTAACTTTTTTCTTTCTTCTTTGCTTGACCATGCCTCTTTTGCTCCTGACCTGTCAGTCTTTTTCACTCAGTCGCTGACGAGACTGGTGTCTTTCTTCGCTCTGTGGCTTAGAGCCAAATTTCTAGTTCAGTTAGGTTTTGATTTATTTTTTATTATTTCCTTTTTTTCGGAGAGAGCTGTCTTGTGCAATCGCTAGCTGCTGAGGTGCGTGTGATGTGCCTGGGGCTTCTGGCTGTCCCTTGCCTCCCGAACGAACTGGGGAACAGCATTCCGGATTCTGTCCCTGCGGGGCGGATCCATGATCAGTGTTCTAGTTGCCATGTGTGTACTGGTTTCCCGGTCCGCTGGCACAACCGCCACCACCAATTTAGCTCTCATTATTTGGCAGCTCTGGAGTCACTGCCTGGTCTCATGTGGCAAACTCCGATGGTTGGATTAGCTTCGTGGTGCTGACAAGGTATTTCAACCTCATGCCATTTTTCTGCTGCTTTGAGGCCGCTGCAGAGTCGTTGGGCAATTTCCTGCTGCGGCCACCATTTTGTTTCAGCCAACGGAGCTGGCAGCCACCATTTTAACTGCAGCAGCTGAGCCGTAGTGGATTGTTTGGAGGTCGGGGGTTTACCACCTGATCCACCTTCATGAAGCAGCGCCTTTAGGGCTTGGATTTGAGCCTGCGCCTTGGTTGCCTTGTTGTTCCCTGGACTCATGCACTGGGAGAGCAGGCTGCTCTCGTGCTATATGGCTTGTTTATTCAGCACTGCTTCAGGTCTGACTTGTGGCCCAGGAAGGCTTTGAATTGGAAGTGGTAGTAACTTTGGAGGTTCCTTAGTCCCACTTCCATGTTCTGCCCTGTTCCTTTGGATTGTTGTCTTGGCCTCATTCTCCCAACACGTATAGTTGTTTATCTCCTTACTGGCTGGTATATTTAGTGGGCTGAACCATGATGGACTCGTCCTTATCTTCGGACTTAGAGCAAAAGGCTAGCCCACCTAGGATTCCTAAGACTCGCCATGCTGCCACCAAGGGGTCTGGTACTAGGGCTCAGTGTAAGCCTCGCCTGGCTGCATCAAAGACCATTTCTGGTCAGGACAAGGACACCCAAAGGCGCCACAAGGCATTGGAATGCCTGTTCAACAAGGCCAAACAAAAATCTAAGGCAGCGTTCCACTGGGGTCCATCCTCAGAACCGGATCCCTCTAGCCAGATGGACGTAATGGCAGTATCTCACCACCTGCCAAGTGGCTTATCTTGTTTCTCTTCTGGTGGGATTTGTGACCTTCCGCTTTCTTCACTGGGGCTGTCCAGGGGGATTTCCCTCTCTCTGCCTGATGTTTCCACTGTGGCGTCAGTCATACCGCCGGTACCCCAACGGTGGCAGCCGGAAACCACTTTTACTCGGACAGCTGCGGGGCTCTGCATGGAGGAAGAACAGTTGCCAAGCAACCAGTTGGATCTTCAAACTATGCTCTCCACTGCTCCGTCTAAAATCGTGGCAGCTGGTACTCAGCATGCGACCCAGGTACCATCTCAAGCCTTGCCTACACGGCCCCAAGTTCAGGGGCATTTGACCAGCAGACCTCGCTCGCCTTCTCTGCGGGATTTTATTTCTCCGGTGGACTCCGCACACGGAGATGACTACCCGGAGGACATTGAATTTTCAGAGGATGAAGGACTGCTGCCGGATTCACAGGCATTTACTGGCCTCTTTCACCCTTCACTCTTTAAATCCTTGTTACACAAAGCTAAGATGACAACTAACTTCAGAGTTGCCGTATCTTTGACTGAAGGGTTGGCTGCCAGACCACATGAGGCGTTGTTTCAAGTGTTGAAACCTGACAAGGACTTCATCCCTTGTCCTCAGCTGTTTTCCGAGGTGGTTAAAATGCCATGGGGTCAGCTGGGTTCCTTGACCGCTCCAAGTGGCCAAGACAGGAAGCTCTATTGTTTGGCTCCTGAGCTCAAAGAACTATTGATCTTATCTTCTGTAAATGTTCCAGTTGCGAGTCTCTCCTCCTTGGTCATTTCTACTGACTCCGTAGATGGCCTTAAATCTGAGGATAGGAAGGCTGAACTTTCATTCAGGAAGATGCACCAAGCCGCGGTTTGGGCTATTAAGGCCACCACTTCTACTTCCTTTTTCAACAGGGCATCACTAATTTGGTTACGCCAATTACAAGAGCGGCTCCCTCCTGAGGAGACGAGACTACACCAGGACATTAACAAAATATTCGGCTGATGCATCCTTGAATGCAGCAAAATTTGCCTCCCGTGCCCTGGCTTCCGCGGTCACCTCACAAAGGCTTTTCTGGCTTCACAATTGGAAGGCGGATATGAAAGCTAAGTGGAAGCTTGCATCGGCACCTTATAAGGCCCCTAACTTGTTTGGAGCCGCGTTTGATCCTGTCTTGGTGGAGGATAAGGACAAGCACAAGGCTCTCTTCTCCTCGTTTCGCAGATCGGATTGTAGATATATGCCATATTCCCAACGGCAGCCTTTTCGGTCATTCTCTGGGCCTGATGGGTCCTACGCTCAATGCTCCTTCTCTCACGGAGTCGACTGTCCTTCTGACAGACAAGTCTTTCATGACCGTGGCAGGCCCCAATCCTTGGCAAAATGGTCTTTTCGAGGATCTGGCTACAAACCTTTCTGGAGGGGCAAGTGACTCCCAGTCGTTAGGTCCCATTGGCGGTCTCTCCAGCATTTCTACCGGCAGTGGGAGGTGTCAACATCAGATGCTTGGGTGCTTCGCACGGTGACTCATGGTCTCACCCTCAAATTCCACTCCAGCCCTCCCAACAGCTTCCTCCAATGTCTTGTTCCTTGCCTTCCTGCAAAGAAACATCTGATTGACACCAAAATTCATCACCTGCTAGACATAAGAGCCATCGAACCGGTGCCCAAAGAACAGGAGGGAACCGGTTTCTTCTCCACCTTGTTTCTGGTGCCCAAGAGCTCAGGGGGCTGGAGGGGGATATTAAACCTCAACCAGCTGAACCTATTTGTCCTCTATGGCAGGTTCAAGATGCAGTCCCTCCGATTGTTGTGGCCCGCCAGCGGCCTGTGCGGGTCGTGGCTGATCCCGAAGAAGAGGAGGCTGGTGTGGTGTCGCACCAGCAGCCTGTGCAGCCAGCGCTCGCGTCGGACAGCGAGGAGGCTGAAAAGGATGTGGGGCCAGAGGCAGAGACTCAGCCAGGGCCTTCAGAACCTCCAGAGGTTCCTTCTAGTGGAGAGAGCGAAGTGGAGGAGCCTCTCCTCAATGCTCGAGCACGCAGAGCTGCCAAAAGGCAGGAGTGGCTACTCAGAAGGAGGAGGTTTACTCGAGAGTAGGACTTGAGGATAATTGGCCACTCCCTTAGCCTATTTAAGTCGCACGCAGCTAGTGCTTTCTTGCTGGAAACAACTTGTATTTATTATCAGAGTATTTTGGTTTATCATATCTTGTTTTCTGGGCTGGTTGCCAACCTTTGCCGGTCTTGTTTATTCTTGCTACTTAATAAATTTGATAAGGATCGTTGGTGTGTGTCAATATCCTTGGAAATCCGGAGCTGGGGCAGAACACAGATCGATCCTCAGTGGCGTAAGGGAGGGAGACCTCTTACAATCTATGGATCTCAGGGAGGAATATTTGCACATGCCAATTCATCCTGCCCATCGCAAATATGTTCGGTTCGAGTATGCCAGCAGTCACTTTCAGTATTGCACCATGCCATTTGGCCTTTCATCAGCCCCCAGGACCTTTACCAAGTTGGTGGCACCGTTGGCAGCTACGCTTAGGGTGATCCTAGTGCGCATTCTCTGCTACCAGGATGACATCCTCATTTTCTTGTCCTCCCCGACCCAGGCAGTTCGCGACATGGACTTGATGATCTGTGCGTTTCAACAGCACGGCTTTTCCATCAATCTGGAGAAAAGTCAGCTGCTTCCTACCACCCGTCTCCTTCACCTCGGAGTGGTGATCAACTCTGTCAAATGTCAGGTGTTCTTATCTCCTGATTCTCAGCATCACAGACTTGGTGAAGCAGGTGGTGTCCCAGAGGTCAGTTCCCTTATTACTTCTGTCCCAGCTGCTCGGGAAGATGGTCTCATGTATTGCCATCATTCCCTGGGCTCACAGACACACTCGTCCCTTGCAGTGGTTCCTGCTGCCGTTCCAGAGGACAGGACGCAGCAATTCCACAAGCAAGGTCATCTTGCAACCTCAAGTGCTTCAGTCCCTCAAGTGGTGGACATTGTTGGCTCTCCTGAAGGGCTGCATCTTTCTGGAACCAGACCGCCTACTGCTGACCTCAGAGGCGAGCCTCCATGGCGGGGGTGCTCACCTTCTCGATCAGATGGCTCAGGGACAATGGTCCCCAGCGGAGCAGGCAAACAATATAAATTGGCTGGAGTTGTGGGCTGTTCATCTGGCCCTTCGCCATTTCCGAGCCATACTGGAGGAGCAACATGCTGATTCTCACAGACAATATGTCCACGAAAACACATGTCAATTGGGAGGGGGGCACTCAATCCAAGACCCTGATGCTTGAGGCAGAGAGACTGATGAGCTGGGTGGAACGTCACATGCTATCGATCAAGGTGGACCATGTATCCTGCATCTGCAACGTCAGGGTGGATTGGCTGAGCAGGGAGCGGATCGATCTGGCGGAATGGCAGCTTCATCCCCGCCTCTTTCTGGAACTGTCACAGAGGTTCAGCCACCACGTTGTAGACCTGTTTGCCAGTCCGCAAAACGCTCAGATCCCAAGGTTTTACTCACGGTTTCCAAGCCCAGCGGCGGAGGGTTGCAACGCTCTTCGTTGCCATTGGCCGCCCGACCTGCTTTATGCATTTCCCCCCATCCCTCTCATCCCGAGAGTCATTTGGAAGCTGCTGGCCAAGCGGGCGAAACTTCTACTGGGTTGCTCCCCATTGGCCGCACCGGCCATGGTCCACCGACTTGGTGGCTTTCTCTGTGTCCCAGTCCTGGAGAATTCCTCAGCAATACATCTCTCTCTACCAGGGTTCATCCTCCACCCAGAGCCTCAGTGGCTCCAGTTGACTGTCTGGCATTTGAGAGGGTCCTGCTGAGGAAGGACCGTCTTTCGGAAAAGGTGATCCAGGCTTTCAGGCGGCCATCAACGCCCCGTATTTACGAGGCTTCGTGGAAGGCCTTCTGTGCCTGGTGTTCGAAACAGCACGTTGACTCGACATCAGTTTTGATTCCGGAGATTCTCGACTTCCTTCAGGCTGGCTTGGATAAAGGTCTTGCTCCAACTACCTTGCGTCGGCAGGTAGCGGCTTTGTCCATGGTTCTTACCTGTGAACCATATCATTCGCTCTCTCACCATCAGAGAATTCGGGGGTTTCTGCACGGGGCCACGAATCTCTGCCCGCCGGTGGTGCATAGCTACCCTTCGTGGGACCTGCCCTTGGTTCTCCAAGCTCTCACGTCTGCCCCGTTTGATCCATTGGGCTCCATTAGCCTCAAATTTCTGTCCTTCAAGGTCATCTTTCTCCTGGCAATTACATCTGCCAGGAGGATTGACGGCCTTGTCCATCCGTAAGAACCTCTGTATATTTCATTCCAACAGAGTGGTTCTAAGGTTGGATCCTTCATTCTTGCCCAAGGTGAACTCCTGGTTTCACTGGGCACAGGAGCTCATCTTGCCTGACTTCTGCCCGGCGCCGCAATATCAGCTGGAGGAACATTGGCACACCTTAGATGTGCGGTGGGCCCTCCGCTGGTACATTAGGTAGACGGCCTCTTTTCGCCAGGCCGAGGCTCTCTTGGTATGCTTTCACCCATCCTCTATGGGTAGAAAGGTCTCCTCTTCCACAGTGGGCAGGTAGATTAAAGCGTGCATCTCGACTGCGTACGAACTCAAGGCCCAGCCTATACCTAGCAGGATTTTGCCCCATTCCACCTGTGCGCCTACAACAGCAGCTTGGGCTACCCAAATTTCCATCAGTGACATTTGTCGGGCAGCCACTTGGTCATCCATTTCTCCTTTTATACGGGTCAGCCTCCCACCCAGGAGTCTTGAGCTTGGCTATAGCCCATCCATGGATTGTACGAGCAGCGCACTGGAAAACGGACGTTGTCTTACCTGAACGTCCCTTTTCTGGGCACTGCGACTACAATCCATACCCTCCCCTTTTTGGCTTCCTGCTCCGGGTCTTGGAGGTGGCCTTGGTTTCTGTTTTCCCCTTTTTGTTGTAGACTATTGAACGACTGTGCCTTCGTGACAAAAGACTGGTGGGTCAGGAGCAAAGGAGGCGTGGTCAAGCGAAGCAGAAAGAAAAAAATTACACTCAGTCTGTCAACACATGAAGAAAGAACCCATCCATGGATTGTAGTCGCAGTGCCCAGAAAAGGGACGTTCAGGTAAGACAATGTCCGATTTCAACAAAACATTTTGGAAGTAGCTTATAGATTATGGCCAATCATCTCAAGGCCTTACTCCTGAGTCGTCCCTTTTGTTTTAACTGTTCTTGCCTTCTGGCAGCTCTGCGCATGCGCGCACTAGGAACAGGCTCCTGTTCCTCTGCCTCTCTGATGTCCAACTCTGGAGGCTCTGGAGTCCATGCATAACTCCCAGATGGCCCTGGCCCCATCTCTGCCTCCAACGCAGAGCCTTCATCTGAGCCTTCCACAGACTCTAGGACTGGCCCATGTTCCTCCCCAGCCTCCTTACTGTCTGACTCCGCTGCCAGCTCTGCAGGCTGCTGACGGACCACAACAGCTGCAACAAAGAGCCGAATCAGAGGTGTCAGACTACACCAGACACCTAGATGCCCTCAGGGACCCCAGGTCTTGGACGCTATGGGGGACGCAAGCAGGACTACTCTCCTGTCTTGTCCGGCCAGGCATCTTTGCCCGATGAAGATACACAGTGTGAATTCGACCTCACTGATGATGAGGACCTGGTTCCTGACCAGCCCACCTTCGTCGGCCTTTTTCCGGCCCCAGATTTTTAGATCCTTGTTATTCAAGGATCCTTGTTCAAGGAACACTACCTGACTAGGCAGCACTCCGGCTTCCCTGGTGACAGCTCCAGAGGTGACTGATCCAGCAAATCCTCTGTGAAGTTTCCAAAAGATGCCCAAGTTGACACCCTCTACTTGTAGAACCCACTGTGGAAGCGGAGGTTGTACCTACTCCCAAACTTTTTTCTGATGTAGTGCTGAGGCAGTGGGCATCCCCAGGCCTTACCAGTCCCGAGACATATCACCGCCCACTCTACCAGGAGGGCAGCTACTTCAGCTGCATGGGCTACCCAAGCCTCTCTAGAGAAAGTCTGCCGGGCCGCTATCTGGTTGTCCCCATCACCATTTATCCACCACTACAAATTGGACATCTACACCTCGGCTGAGGCAGTTTTTGGCAGGTGGGTGCTCCAGCGAGTCCATTTGGAGCGGGGGACACATGATGGGACTACACCCTCCCAATAGGACAGCCGGCTTTAGTATGTCCCATTCCTGACTGCTGTTCCCTCCTTTATGGAGAAGGGGCATTGGTCTTAGGACACGCCCTTTCTCCGGATGGAGGGAACAGCAGTCCGCCCCACCCGGTCTGGTCCTGGCGTTCGGGGGGGGGATTTATACTTCTTTTGTTTTCACAGTTCGACATGTCAGTCTGCATCGATGCATTCATCAAAAAGCTGGGAAGCAACAGGAAGAGGTGTGTCTTAACAGTTTTGCAGACTCAGTCCTAGCAGCTAACAGACGGGGTTAACCCATTCCTGGCTACTGTTCCCACCGTTATGGGAAGGGGCATTGGTCTTACCTTATACACTCCTTCTCAGGGCAGTGGGAACAGCAGTCAGCCCCACCTGGATTAGCACCCAGTCCTGGGGTCCAGGAGGGATATATTTTTTTGTTCACAGCTCAACACGTCAGTCTGCATCGACACCTTCCTCAAAAGCTGGGAAGCAACGGGAAGAGGCGTGGTTTAACAACTTGCAGACTCAGTCCTATCAGCTGACAGACGGAGTTAACCCATTCCTGGCTGCTGTTCCCACCGCCCTGAGAAGGAGCGTATCAGGTAAGACCAACGTCCAATTTAGCAACTGAAACATCCTTTTTCATTACACAGAAAATTTATGAGACCATCAATGTTTGAGATGAGAATTACAATAATATGTAAATTTTTAGTTACCTTTTTAATGTTTTTCTTCAGCAACACATTCAAGCAAAGATTGCTTTTTTAAAAATTGGAAATTGTGGATTTATTAAAGGGGGGGAGAAATACCTTTCTCTTTAAATTGGGTTCCATTTGGTTAACCTAGAATACTGCATCCAGTTTTGGTCACCACACTATAAAAATAATGTTGAGACTAGAAAAAGTGCAGAGAAGAGCAACCAGGATGATTAAGGGACTGGAGATTAAAACATATGAAGAACGGTTATAGGAACTGATCTTGACTAGTCTAGTGAAGAGAAGAACCAGGGGAGACATGATAGCAGGGTTCCAATATTTGAGGGGCTGCCACAGAAAGGAGGGGCTCAAGCTATTTTCCAAAGCACCTGAAGGGCAGACAAGGAATAATGGATGGAAACTGATCAAGGAGAGATTCACCTAGAAATAAGGAGAAATTTTCTAACAGTGAGAACAATCAACCAATGGAACAGCTTGCCTTCAGAAGTTGTGGGAGCTTGATCACTTTCAAGAAGAGATTGGACTGCCATTTATCAGAAATGGTGTAGGGTCTCCTGCTTGGGCAGGGGGTTGGACAAGATGACCTACAAGGTCCCTTCCAACTCTGTTAATCTAAAGTATTGTAAGTAGCAAATATTAAAATACCAAATTAAAAATGTGTAGATCTTTGTTCTTTCTTTAATTATATATTTCTTTGTAAGTGGATGTTTTTCATATAAATAATTATAATTACACTTTAGCAATAAGATAGCAGTGTTATCACAATAGTGGTATAAATAGGTTGCCAGTAATTTGTTTCCAAAAATCAGAACCAAAATCCTGGCTCATTCCAGCATCTCTGCTGGCAAATATGTACTATTGCCATAGGCAACATTTTAAAAGAGCATTGTTTTTACATTTTGAGTCAATTGACCTGACTCTGTTATCTTTCCTGAACAATAGTAATTTGAAACATGTTCCTAAATAATTCTTTTGAACTATAATATAAATAGAAGTTGCTAGTGTATTATAACTACATTTGAGAAGGAGTTGACTTTCGAGTTTTAGTTTATGGGTATAGTTTACAACTATAGTTTATAGTTATAGTTTACTTATTTAAAACTTTAATCGGTTTTTTATTTTATGCATTCGGTCAAGGCTGTGCAATATATAATCTAATAAAATGAAATATTTCAGTGTCAGAGATCTAAGTTTTATCTGTGGAATAGAAACTAAAAGCCTTGTAAATTTTTTATTAACGTAGACAAATAGCCTGGATAAACAGAAGAATATTCATTTATTTATATTCTTTTTTATTTTATACAATTCTACTTCCCTATCACAACAACTGTGCGTGTTGAGTTGGGCTGAGACCGAGTGACTGGCCCACACAGTTGGCTTCTGTACCTAACAGAAGGTTAGAAGTCACTGTCTGTCATTTCTACTCCAGTATATGAACCACATCATCAAATTGGCTTTGTTAGTATATTTGTGTGTGAATTATAGTACGGTGGATTTATTTTGATTTACATTGCCAAGGATTTATGGCCTCTAGAAACTTAAACGGTTGTGTCTACATAGTCACCAGATGTCAAGCTTGGCCTAAAAAAAGGTTGTTCCCTTTGTAGCTCCTGTAGTTTACAGCGTCCTGTTTATCAAACATCCTGTTTCCCACTAAATTAAGCTGTTGAAATAAAGAGCTCAGGGGAAAACAGTTGATTTGAACTTTATGCCAAATTTCAATGTATTTTAAGTGAGGTGGAGGTGGAATCAGTTTCTTGTGTTATTTACTTTGCACCTGGTTCCCTTTTACAGACCTCTAGGAATTAGCCAAAAAAATAGTGTATTCCACCTTTATTTTCTATAAAACAATATTTCAAATTAGGTTTGATATTAAAAGGAAAAATAGCTTGTAACGTTTGAGACCCTGATCCCATTGTGCCACCATAAAGTCAGCATGGTGTAGCACATTGTTTTAGTTGTTTCTCTTCGTGTAACATGAAAGCAATTACTGTAGAATGCTGTTTAAGAGTTACTAGAAAAAGCACTTCCTATATAAAGAAATAGATCTCATGCCTTATTACTTTATTCTATGCATTTTCATTTCTGTAATGGTTCAATACACGGACTGATAGGGATTCCTTGAGGTAATTAAAGAGCAATTAAAGAAGTGGAGGCATATAAATTTTCTAAATAAAAAGATGAACACAGAAAGTTAAATATGTTTGTCTTTCAGTCTGCAGTCTTCACTCCATAGTTGGAAGTAAGCAGTAACTCTTTTCTAAATATGGTGAGGATTAGACTGAGTAATATAAAATTGAGAAATCTTACTGTCACAATAAGATTGGGAGGAGACACTCAGAATAAGAAGCTAATGTGCCTGAGTGGTCATAAAACTATTCCATGTAGATAAGTATGTTCTGAATCTTCATTGAGAGGACTAATAGAAATTCTCCAGGACATCCTGTCAAAATGATGTCACGTGCTTCTGTTATAATTGCTTATTTTCATCATGCTGGAGCAGAGAATACTACCTGCAAATTTAGCAAACACATAGTATATTATTCATTCTTAATTTGAGGATGAATTCTCTTGACTATGTATTTTAAATAATCAGTGATAGAGACTCCCTGCAGAGTCCCTAATATTATAGGGTCATTTGGGAGAATTGCTATCTTCCATACTGTTCCTTAGAATACCATTTGAGATGTAAAGGGTGAAGATTCATTTAATTGTTCTTGAGAAAGAATTAGTCACAACAGCCCTTGTTATTACTGCAGTTGTGAACTCATCTGAACAGTAGTAAATTTATAACCGTTTGGAATTAATTAAGCTACTTACCTCTCAGTATTCCATGATGTTTGTCAGCCTTTTGAGAAAGGCCACATCAGGAAATAGACATCCCAAAGATTATAGGAATGCTATTATTGTTGTAGGGTATAGTAACAGAACTTTAAAAGACTGCTGGTGTTCTTCTTTGCCCTTATACCAAATAGATAGGGTTACTTTGCGTTTCTCTCACACACCTTCCTTCTTTCCAAAATCAAGGTGCCTTTTATTTTCTCTTAATAGCTCTTCCATACCTTTGTCAGGATTACCTCTGCATTCCACTATACCATTTTCATTGAAGGTTTCTCTTTTTTCTCTTGGTTGAACGTTGAGTGGATGCAAAGAAAAAGAGGCACAAAACCTTCGGTAATGCTTCTGTGTGTCCCAGTATACTTTTATGGACAATTCAGTCCCTTCAAAATTCCAGAGGAGAGGGGCAGCAATTGAAAAGTGCTCTGTGGCTTCTGACTCGACCTACTAATTCTACCCTATGGACAGGTGCTCTTAGGACAGGACTGTCAAACTCCCAGCCCGCTGACCATGCCCACTCCCTGTTTAGCAAAGAGGGAAAGATGCAGATGGATCCTAAGTAACGGAAGGAGTTTGTCTTTACTAGATCTTCACCACTGATCTGAATGATGGAGGTATTTGAGCTGGTCTCCAGATGCTCAGTCTTCTTGATATTGTGGTGCAACTAATTTGGCTATGACAGTTATTCCATGTCTGGACACCATGCTGCAGTTCTTCCCTCATGGTAGCTGCGAATAGGAGACTGTTGAAGTAGAGCAAATCCCAGGAAACATTGTAATGCAGATCTTGCATGATAATATCCATGATGAGAATGAACAGCCTTGATGCTGAGTCTTGATGCACACCAACTTTCATAGGAAAGCTGTCAGAAAGACCAGTAGTGCATCTCATCATGCTACTGGTATTAATGTAGAGCATCTGGGCTCATTTTATGAGTAGCTTGGTCATACCGTGGTAACACAGTGCATATCAAATCAGCTGATGCAGAATACATTCAAAAGTTGAGGTTTTTTAGGTTGAGGGTTGTCCAGGTATACTAGATTAGTTCTTTTCTCTATGCTTCTCCATGGGAAGGTGAGCCACAAAAATGGCTGGCACTCAAGACTTTGACATAACCTCACTGATCAATTCTGATTTCAGTGATATTGTGGAGGTACTGATTAAGGACCCACTTTAAAAATTTCATTGTGTGTGACAGGACAGTATGTGTGGATTGGTGAATAGTTAGAGCAGTCTGCAGGTTGCCTTTATTCTTGAAGAGAGAAGTATAATATTCATTCCCCAATCAAGCAGGCACACAATAGCATTGAAATTTCTCAGCCAATCAACTGCTATGCCGCAAAGTTGTTTCAATTTCCTGGTGTCTACTGATGGATTGTCTGGGTCAGGTACTTTCATATTCTTCATACTCCTGACAGCTTTGATGATCTCTTCAGGTGAAATGCATAGGGCTGGGCCGGCATTAGCCAAGTCATCAGGAATTGGTGGGTGTGGAAATTTGATATTAAAGATTTTGTCAAAGTGCTGCTGCTAGCATTTCAGAATTTTAAGCTTCAGTTGTCATCCTTAACACACAGTAGTACTCCGTGTCTTTTATTGCCTTGACACACATTTTTTGCAAGTCAGTAGAGGTTTTTCTTGCCTTCCTTTGTGTCCAGCTGATGGTATAAGTCCTAGCTTGTGGCCTTAGGGGCAGCTTTCTTTGCTGCTCTTTCTTTATCCACTTATTGGCAGTTTTTGTTGGTCTTCTGCATGTGCCAGTTCTTGTAGGCCATATTATTTTTTCCCTTACTTTATTCATCTTCCTTTGAGTTGATTACTAATAATTTAACTTCAATATGTGTGTCTTTTCCATGGCAGCCCCCTGAAGTTCAGCAGACCTCTATCCTTCTAGACTTCCATAAGGCTTTGAAAATCTGGCTCCCTCCCCACACCCCCTAAGCTCTGGGAGGGGACTAGAAATTATTTGGTGTCACGTTTTTATTGGTTTTAATGTTTTAATCAGTTTGGTTTTATAGTTTTAATATGATTTTATATGTCTTTTAATTTTAGATTTTGGTGCCCCCTAGAGTTGGGTTAATATGATAGATAGATAGATAGATAGATAGATAGATAGATAGATAGATAGATAGATAGACAGACAGACAGACAGACAGACAGACAGACAGACAGACAGACAGACAGACAGACAGACAGACAGACAGACAGACTGACTGACTGACTGACTGACTGACTGACTGACTGACTGACTGACTGACTATGCTGGTATTAGGATTGTAGCTGTAATATACCTCATATTACAGGTTTATCAAAAACCCTATCCCTGGGTTTTTTTTTAAACTACTGCAAATTTCTTTCATGTACTATAAAACTATAAAATGTCTGTATTTTTAGCATAGGAAATTGGTTTGCTTAGTTCCAAATCTGAGGTAACATTGCACTGTATGGTCAGAAGCAGACCTTTTCTAGAAAACTTGCTTTTAAACAGATGTACAAAATATGAAAATAATTATGGAATTACAGTCCATTTGGTTATTTACTTACGAGCTTATATCCAAAAGAGCTATAACTTTATCATTCCATGAAACTCAATCAGTAAATTACTGTCCTCTCATCTTACTTGGTTTATTATGTGGAAAATGCTTCCAGAAGTCATGTTTTTAACAAAACCAACTCACAAATCATCTCACAAAACTTGTAACATTATGTGGCTTTTTTATGGTAATAATTAGAAATTATATTGTTATTTTTATGTTACCGAAAACGTTCTAAAGAAGGAGCATTGTGGTGAATAAGTGTTTGAAGTGCAAAGTGCCTGATCAACCACAAATCTAATTGGGAGACCCGAAAGCCATCTATTCACATTCTTTTTGCGTGTGGAAGACTGAAAGAATATTAAAATTTCAGTATCATTTATCAGCATAGTCTCTTTCCATGCATCAGAAATCTTTAAATCATCACAGCATGCAATCATTGTTGGACTAAGTATGAAATAAACATATTTCAGTTGCCATAAATCTACCCTACATCACAGAGTCATGAATATTAATTTCATTATCAAGTTCCAAGCCTTTAGGAAATTGGCCTCATGACCCTTCCTTCCTTCCTTCCTTCCTTCCTTCCTCCCTCCCTCCCTCCCTCCCTCCCTCCCTCCCTATGAGATATGATGGCCTTTAAAAAGAATACTTTTATGTTTTATTAGTGTAGAGTCTAATTATTCTACCATATTCTTACGCAGCTGACAATTCCAAGTTTATGACTGTTCTGAATTATTGTGGCTGTATATTCTGAGCATGCTTTATGGTGATTTGTAATTACATGGTTGCTGAAATTTTTGTTTTGTTTTGTACTATGTTTTGATAAAGTTACAGAGATGATGATGATGAAGATGATGATGATGAAGAAGATGATGATTTGCCTTTTCTTCTTTTCAAATGAACTTTCAAGCAACCTGTTAAGCAATCCTTCTCATAAAAAGGCTTTTTGTTTCTTTGTATATTATCTATGAGACTTACTTGACATTTGATGCTTCAAGCAATTGAGCTTCCGTATATCTTCCACATTTTTCCTGTAAAAAATTCTCCAGGAGCTTTGACATCTACACAACACATGAAGCAGTTTAGTAATCCTTATAATTAAGGACATCAAATAATTTGATTTGATCTGATTTCAATATGTATCACAGTGCACTATTTTGATCATTGCTACTGATTTATCCGCCATTTAGATTTAAGTGAGTGCTTCAGGCTTCTAGACATTTTGGGGGATGAGAGTTTTATTTTTAAAATAATACTTTTTAAAAACAATACTTGTGCTTGTACTGTTTAAAAGCAATACTTGGACTGAGATAATCTTAATTATCTCAGAGAGCCACGGTGGTGCAGTGATTAGAATGCAGTACTGCAGGCTACTTCTGCTGACTGCTTGCAATTTGGCAGATCGAATCTCACCAGGCTCAAGGTTGACTCAGCCTTCCATCCTTCCGAGGTGGGTAAAATGAGGATCCAGATTGCTGGGGGCAACAGGCTGACTCTGTAAACCTCTTAGAGAGAGCTGTAAAAGCACTGTGAAGCGGTATATAAGTCTAAGTGCTATTGCTATTGCTATTAATGGTGTAGCTAGCTGACAACAATTGGCGTCTCTTCAATTTTCTATATACACACACATAGGACACATATACAGAGAGAGAGAGTGTGTGTGTGTGTGTGTTGTGGCCCGTCAGCAGCCTGTGCAGCTAGTACTGATTCCGACAGCGAGGAGGCTGGTGTGCTGCGCCAGCAGCCTGTGCAGCTGGCACTCGAGTCAGACAATGAGGCTGGAGAAGATGTGTTGCCAGAGGCGGGGATTCAGCCAGGGCCTTCAGAACCTCCAGAAGCTCCCATAAGTGAAGAGGAAGAAGAGGAGGAGCCTTTTCTCGATGCAGGGGCGCGCAGAGCTGCCAAAAGGCAGGAGTGACTCCTCAGGAGGAGGTCTCGAGAGTAAGGCTTAGGGCTAATTGGCCACTCCAGGGAACAATTTTGTTCACTCTTCTTCGCGTCTGGATCTTAGTTCTCTTATCAGTTTCCTGCAAATTGCTTCTGGGCTTTCTGCCAACCATAGTTAAGATTACGATTATTTATTCTTTGGATTCTTGTAGGCTGTTAAGAAAATTAATTAACAGCCTTTTTTTGAAAAAGACTGATTTAATTTAGTAAACTAAGGTTTGTACAGACTTTGTGTGTGCTGCGTTCTTTGGGGTCTGTAGCTGGGACAGAACAGAGAGAGGTACACAGACACCATTGTATAAGTAAGTCCACTCTGACTGTTTTCAGTTTCCAGATACTAATTCAGTTCCTGATGTTTGCAGTTCCATTACCCGTCCCATGTGGGAAAGGACCAAAAGTGGCCATTGATAGGAAGGCTACAGCTAATGCTTCTCTTTATTGGAGGCTATAACTACTTGCAAAGCAGTGGGAACACCAGAAGGCAGCTTTAAACTCAGGAAAGGTGTGGTTGATTCCAAGGGTCCTGTGCTAGAATTTTGTAGATGTAGACTGCCCAGTTTCCAGGTTCTATGTTTTCTTAATAGCTATTTGAGTTAAGACAGGATTATAAACATTTCTTAGCTATATTTTATTTCTTATGTTTGTTATGTTCTGTATGAGTGCTGGCTTTACCATCTGTGACAGAACATGGGTTGGCTACCCAAATTAAATAAAGAGATGCTTAGAGGACTTATTCTTTAAATTTGAGTCCCTTGTTGAGATAGGCAGCTAAAGAAATCAAAGAATAAAAATAAATTTATAAATATAATAAATGAATAAGTTTATCTTTAAAATGTTTCCTTGTTAGTGCTAAGATGAATGAGAATTCTTAGGTTCAGAATACTTTAATCTCTGGGATCTTTCAGGTTAAGAATAGAAAGAAATCAGATAAGGTCTAATATTCAGCCTTTATCCTTTGGGGACAGGTTGGTAAGGTAGACTCTTTAATGTGTACAAATAACAGTCTAATACTTTATACCTGAAACTCATTTAAATTACAAGTGTGGATGTTTCAAGCAACCTTTCTTTGTTTAGTCATAGAACTACTCTAATCAATGTAAGCTTTTGGTATATTTGGTTTAGATGTGTCTGGTTTGTAATGATGCATTGCATCTTTTCTCCCAGACTAGAAAACATGGAATATATATGAATTCATAACTAGGGACCTTTTTAGCATGCGGTAGGCCTTTTTTTTTTTTTTTTGATATGTGAAGGACACATCACAGCATTTTCTATCATTTAGTGCAATAAGATATTATGGTTACTTGCACAGTCAGCCAAATGTTTAGATTGCATCTGGTATTTTTGTCCTCCTATCAAGTCCTTCTCAGATAGGCAGAATGTTGTTATTTAATCATATTAAAGGTGTCGGCTTAGGATGTATATTGTTCTGCTGCTTTTTGCAATTGACTGATGGTGACTTTGTCAAAGCCTGTGGTATTCCAGATGTTTTGGTGATGCTCCAGGTATTTTGAAATTATTATTATCTGTCCAAAACAGCTGAAGTTACAGGTGCCAGTTTTTTAGCTAGTGTTGGCCTTCATGTGCATCGAGTTATTCCCAAGAGCCTAGGATGTTGTCAGTGTAGTATATGTACAGATCCAAACAATGTGGCTTTTTATAATTGATAGATCGATAGATTTTGTCAATGCACAGATTTTCTAAATGCTGTCCAAGATTTTTTGGTATGACATCCAGTGTACCAATAACCATTGGGGCCACAACAGTCAATTTATGCCATAATCTTTCAATTTTGATTTTCAGATCTTGATGCATTGTGATCTCTAATTCTTTTAAAGTAAGCTTTATCAGTCTTGTAATTTGGAAATCCCACAATATTTTAACTGGCTCATTTCAAATTACTTTTTCAACTACATGTTCTCATCAGTTTTTCATTACTGGTATATGATAATTTTTACAGATGTTCCAGTGAATAGTTTTAGTGATTGCATTATGTCATATTATTATGGTTTGTCAAATAGTCTGCTAGAAGGTTAGATGGAATTTGGCTTTTTTGTCCACCCATCAAGTCCTTCCCAAAGGACCTGGGAGAGGTAGATATAGTTTAATGGTATTGTCGCAGAATCTAAGCTGTTCTGAGTAAAGCTGCCTTTGCAATTCAATGCCAGTGGTGCTCCAGTGAGATTGTACCCATGGAAGGTGCCGATTACTAGCTTTGCTTTCTTTTGCCACATTTGTTACTTTGTGATCCCCCCCCCTTTCTTTCTCTTCTATTTTGCTGTCTCCAAGTACTGCCACATTCACTATCCACACTTTTTTGTCTTTCTTATCCACAATTCTTAAGTCGGGGGTATTATGTAGCAAGGGCCTGTCTGTTTAAATTCTAAAGTCCCACAGCACTTTAGCTTCTTCATTCTCCATTGTGGGTGGAGACAGCAGCCAGGCATGGGTTACACTCGTCTATTCAGATTGATGGACTGAGTCTGTCATAGTTGTCAAGTCCCTCCCTTGTTGCTAGGGGTTCCCAGCTTTTGACTCAGTCCATCAGACTGGACTGATGTGTGGGACTGTTGCTCTGGCTTTATTGCCATATTTTTGCATATTTCTTCTTTCTATTGATCTTGGATTCCTGGACTTTGACTTTGGACTGTATTTGACTACGAATTGTAAGTGCCACGGATACTGGTCTTGTAATACTTTGCCTTGCCACATCTCTTTTCTGTTCTTCATTTAGTCTTTCTTGTAAGCCAATTTGGTCTCTCTAGTTTAGAACTTAGTAAACCTTCATGGCATACCAGTTTCGATGCATCTTCTTCATTGTACTTCAGATATTTTTCCAATGATCTTTTTAATTCTTCAACTGTCTGCTATACTTGCAACATTCCACACCCACCTATTCTCCTTGGTAAGTATAGTCTGTCAACATTGCTGTTTGAATGAAAGGCATGATTCATTGTCATTATATTTGTGGTCTTCCTGTTCAGAGTTTTAGTTCTCCTCAAATCTAGATTACTATTCCAGCTATGTATCTAATGACTGGAATTGCCCAAGTGTTCATTGTCTTGATGGTATTTCCTCCACTGAGTGTGGACTTTAAGATCTTCCTCACTCTCTTGATGTATTACTTTCTGAACTTTTTCTTGACTTCATTATGCTTGATGTTGTCAGCTTGAAGGATGCCCAGGTATTTGTAGTAATCATCTTCATCCAGACTCCTCATATTATTTCCATACGGCATCTTCATTCCTTCAGTTTTCACTATTTTTACCCTGTTGATGATGTGGGTGACATGTTTGTCTAGTCCAAACTCCACTGTAATATCTTGGCTACATATACAGATAATGTTGAGCAACAATTCTATTTGAGATGGTGTTTTTCGATGCAGCTTCAGATCATCCATGTAAAGGAAATGGGATGTTTTTGATATTTGATAGACGTGATCTGAATTATTCATATTGTTGACAAAGTGGCAAACAACAATAGTGACAATGGGTTTCATTGAAAGATTTTTCTCTTTATATTAACTTTTCTGAAACTATCACTGTTGACCAGCAACTGTGTTTTCCATTGTGTCATTGATCTTTGCTCAAAGGTTGTACTGACTCCTGTTATTTCTATAATCTCACATGTATCATTAGTTGGACTCATTAATATTGAGCTTCATAATCCATCATGATTTTGATCAAGGCTTTCTCATAATGCTTTATAGCAAGACATATAAATCTTAAAATATGTTAGTTGCCCCTGAACGTTATGTTATGTATCATGTAATACCTATCTAAACCTTGTTTAGATATGAAAATTTCAGTAGTAGAGAAACCCATTTAAATTTATTGTGATTAGGGGAAAAAACTGGCATATAAAAAAATTATATTAAATAAAATATTGAATGACTAGAGGTTCTATATATTCACACATACTTTCTTCAATATCTTTAAAACAGGAGCAGTTCTTGTTATGAATGAAGGTCTTTGATTAATCAGATTTTCTTTGCTATACCGTTTGAATGGTGGGGGGGGGTCTTATGGAAGAATAGAAATTTCCCTACATAATTCCATGGTTTAGCAACTTGCTATAATAATTAGGGTTTAGTTAGAAAGCACACTTCAGGATTAGAATCTTAAATCCTGAGCTGCAGAAATGTGCTGTACCCAACTTTTTTTTAAAAAATTAAGTTTATTCTCTCTTCCTTATATTTATATCAAGAGTCTCTATTAATTGGTTTTCATTTATTTTTTACTCTTAGAATGAGTCAATTGTCAAATCTGTTGGGCTATTTTTCATATTTGTGTTAGCAAAGAAATAGAAAATAACTAGAAACTGTTCACAATTAGTTGAGATATCTTCTTTTGTGTGAAACTTTTTTTAAAAAAAATTGGACAGATGGTAGCAGTGAAACATACTAAAATCACTACACTTTTAAGTGGATGAATGTTTATTACTACCGTATAACTTTGTTTTTTGTTTTTTTTAGGAAAATGGTGTAGCAAATGGAACCATCTATAAACGACCATTTATTGAATCCTTTGAACAACCACCCATGTATGTTTCTGTGCTTACATTTCTTGGTTTTGTATTTGCAACATTGTTTGGCTACTTGCGAGATTTCTTAAGAGACTATGGAATACAAGCAAAGATTGGCACTATCGAACGGGAAGAGCAAATGGTACGTAAGATTTGAACCTGTATGAACAACCCCAAATTATTTCTCAAGAAGCAGAGCAGAATGGAAAACACAAAAGATTGAAACAAGCAGACAAATAAAGGCATTAGGCCTATTGCTTCTCCTGTGGATGACTTGGACAAAATGGATAGTAAAATATGTGAATATGGAGTATTTCCTGACAGCAGTTGTTGCCCCAAGTTCTAAAAAGAAAAAGCACAGTATCTGTTAGAAATTTAGGATTAACACTCCTGAGGGCAGGACAAGAAGCAATGTTTGGAAACTAATCAAGGAGAAAAGCAACTTAGAACTAAGGAGAAATTTCCTGACAGTTAGAACAATTAATCAGTGGAACAACTTGCCTCCAGAAGTTGTGAATGCTCCAACACTGGAAGTTTTTAAGATGTTGGATAACCATTTGTCTGAAGTGGTGTAGGGTTTCCTGCCTAAGCAGGGGGTTGGACTAGAAGACTTCCAAGATCCCTTCCAACTCTGTTATTCTATTCTACTCATCAGCCCAAACCTCTATGTCAGTGTTCCGAAAGCTGATCTGAATTTTTTTTTTTAATTTGATTTATATGCCGCCCTTCTCCGAAGACTCAGGGCGGCTTACAATGTGCTCAGCAATAGCCTTCATCCTTTTGTATATTTATACAAAGTCAGCTTATTGCCCCCACAACTGGGTCCTCAATTTACCTACCTTAGAAAGGATGAAAGGCTGAGTCAACCTTGAGCCTTGGCGAGATTCGAACCCTGCAGTAATTGCAGGCAGCTGGTCTTAATAACCAGCTTAATAACAGGGTGCCTTAAACCCCTGTACTACCAATAGCTCTTAAATGCAATTAATAGGGAGGCAGAAATTTGCCGGGTTTTCATGATTCTCTTAGGTAATGTAGCTGCTAAACTACAGATTAACAAAATATGATTATTTTCTCATTACAGTTTTGGAGTGTTATGCACAAAGACAAGTTGTATGAATTCCTTTAAAACACATACACTCCCCTGTCTTATTTATTTACCTCCTCCTATGTGGCTGGGAGGGAGCAGCATGGTAGCCTAGAGGGGAAGACACTCTCCTCCCACTCGGAAGGTTGAAAATTCAATCCTAGGTAGCAGTAGAAGATGTTTCTCTCCTAGGGTGCAAAGAAAAAACATCCGCTGCAAACTCCGCATAGGTGTCAGGAAGGGCATCTGGCCAGTAAATGCTTAGTCCCATCCAGTCACCCTGACTCTATCCTGAACAGGGACTACAGAGTCATAAAAAGAAAGTTTTATGTGGCTAGCTGGAAAGGGAGAAAATTATTTGCTTCCATATCTCACTGGGAATTATAATGAACAAAGAGCTTTTCTGCAATCCAACTGCACACTACTCAATCTGTGAGGCTGCCCAGAATAGGCAGCCCAGTAGGACTTATGCCCAGTTTGAAGGTGGCACATTTTATACTACAGAGAATCCTTTCCAGATTCTCAGAATCCACAAGTTCAAATATATCTCAGGTAAGCCTCACAAAATATAACTCTGATTGCCTCATTAGGTTCCGTTCAAGCATCATCCGCTATTGAGCAAATATGATGGATAGTCATAGATTTTTAGTTTGCTAATGATTTAGTTACACATCCAGATTAACATAAATCGTGACCAACTACATATATTTTCTTTTACTTACAGAACTCACAGGCCATTCCAATCTACCAATACTGAGTGGCATATAACTCCCCAATAGGTAGTTTGTGTTATGACCGTACAATTGGTTTAAAAACTGCATAATGTTTCTAGGGAAACAGGAAAAGCAAGATAAAGTATTAACGGTAATAATATGGATGTGATCTCATAATCCAACAGGCAATTACAACAATCCAACCTCCCTGGATGTTTTTACCTGTTTCCTCAAAAGCCAGAAAAGAATGAACTGACTGTACCTCAAAAGCAATGTTGCTCCAAAGGAGAGAGCAGTGACAGAAAAGCAATGTTTACATGGGCCCTAGAGGTGACATTTGCTACTTGTGAAGATGTATAGCAAGACAGTTAACACCTTGAATTGCACTCAGGAGCTAACTGCAACCAATAATACAGAGAATAGGGAATGGGACAACTTGCCACAGCCAACTCGCTACGGCCAACTCACCATGGGATAACACGCCTCGGGACAATTTAACAATTCTATTTAATTATTTAAAATAAATAAAAATTATTTAATTTTTGCCATTCACATTCATTTGCCCCTCCTTTTGCATCCTTTCTTTAATAATTCTATTCAACCATTTCTTTGATATTAGTGTAACTCTTGTCCCACAGTAAGTTCTCCATTGGTGAGATGGCCATGGTGAGTTGTCCTGCAGTGAATTGGCAGTGGCAAGTTGGCCATGGTGAATTGTCATAGACCTCAGAGATTGTATGAGTGCCTCAAGACGTATCTGTCACTACCTAAGACATTACATTCTGGATCCTCTTGGCTTCTGAAAGCTCTCCAGGCAGCACCATGTAAAACTTGCAGTAGTCCAATTAACCGAGGCATGAGCAACAACAAGTAATGCTATTTCAGGAAAGGTTGCAATTGGTATACAGATTCAAGATGTGCAATATTCCCTTGCAATGTTCCTTGCTCCTGAAGCAGGAGCTATAGATCCAAGATAATTCCTAAATTGTGAATCAGCAACTATGCTCAAAGTTTACAAGGGACTCTTGCTAAAATTGTCAGACTTTTGAAACCAAAGCCACTCTATTTTGTGGAGATTGAGTCTCAGCCTATTCCTTCCGGTCCTAGGTCTCCTTAACAATGAGCACAAAAAATACATGGTATATATTTATATGGTTTTTGTTTCTTATAGGAAATGTACCTTCCCTAAATATGATCTGCTTTTCTGGCACCATAAACAGACAGGATTGGAAGTATGTAATAAAGAAACATTCAATCTGACATTCGAAGTTCAGGCATCAGGGGCGGGTTTCAAAACCCTGCTGAGGGTGAAACTGCCCTCTGCAAAGTGGTGCAACGGACCAGACAGCGAATAGATACGTTGCTTAGCAAAACACACAGATACTCACAGACTCTGAACGTTTAAAGAAAAATAAACTGTCTTTACTTGTAGTAAAAAAAACCAAACTTGGCTTCTCAAAACAAAGATAACACTTCTTCAAATAATCACGGTTCAACACAAAAACATAGTTTGCTTACAATTCCAGTTCTCTTCAGTAACACAGACACAGTTCCTTTCAGCAGTTCAACCTTCTAATAGCAGGAGCAGAAGTGAATGAACTTCCTGCCTTCTTTTATGTCTGCTTAGCACAGCCAATTAGTCATCTTGTAGCAGTTAAAGTTACAGAACATAGTTTTCTATATATTACCTACCCAAGCGTAGGATAAGCATCCAACAAACCCGTCGCTACCAGTTCGCTCGTGGGCATGCACATGCAACGCTTCTGCGCATGTGTAGAAGCGTCCGGGCAGAGCCTCCCGCCGCCGCCACTACCAGTTCGCCCAATCCGGGGCGAACCAGTAGCAACCCACCACTGTCAGGGATGGATATTATATTTGTATATGATAATTGCAGGAAAATAAGAGTATCTTCTGTGCAATCAGAAATGCACATATATTAATTAGATTCCCGGTCTTCAAATCACCTTTCTCTGAAAAAAAATAGTTATTCCATTGATATAAACAATTTCTTCTTTCACTATTTCTTAACAAACGGATAGAAGTTTGATAGAGGTAAACATTTTGTAAAGTTGTAAAGTGCTTTTCAGCCTTTCCTCATTTGCTGGACATATGCATATATATATGTTACCAGCAATGTCTGAAAGCTGGCATTGTGTAGAATGCATAGGAAATCTATAGAATATGTGATTTTTTTTAATTTATTTTTTTAGGCAAAGGATGAACAACTGTCTTATTTTAATGTGCTATGTACGTTCTCTAGACATTGTATATAATACTAGGCATTAGGTAGAATGACAAGAACTATTTAAGTCAAATGAATTAAGTTAAACAGAGCCTGAGATTGCTCAATTTTATAGCTAAGTGGGAGTTTGAATTCAGGATTTTCAGATCTAATTATGACAGTATAAGGATTGAAAGACACATAAGGATATCATGTCCTACGTGTTTATGTTGCCTTGTATTATATTAATTTTCCCAAAAGATGAAAATGTAAGAATTGAACTAAGGTTGGCTATAAGGGACCTGCAACACATAACAGTTATCTAATTTGAAAAGTTACTTAATTTCAATAAAAAGTAAGCAAATACTAACATGGCAGCTTTTTTTCTTTCTTAAAAAAAAACATTTAGGATTTTGTCCCACTTTATCAAGATTTTGAACACTTTTTTACAAGAAACTTCTATATGAGAATAAGAGATAATTGGAATCGCCCTATCTGCAGTGCTCCTGGAGCAAAATTTGACCTGTTGGAACGTGTTTCAGATGACAACAACTGGACATTTAGGTGGGTCAGTCTACAAAGTGCTTTTAATTAATATTAAATATTAAATAAATTAAATAATTATTTAAATTATAATATTATATATATATATATATATATATATATGCATATTCTTTCTAGCCAGGTTTTACCTATATATATATATATATTATAATTTATATTTATATAAATATATATATAATATATAATTAATATATAATAATATATATTTATAAAATATAATAAATATAATATAAAATAAAAAAATTAAATAAATATTAAATAAAACTATGTTTATTCTTTAGCAGCAAAACATTATATTTATAGGCCTGATTTTTTATCAATTTCAAAGTTAGAACGTATACTTGTTATACTCTTGGCCAAAAATTAGTGCTGTTGTTGCCTTCTTCCTGATGAGTGATTTTCCATTTACTTGAAATGGACGTACTATGAAAAGCCATGTGTTCTTTTTTTTTTTCTTCTTCTTCTGATGGTGAGTACAATACACCCACTCCTTGTTTTGTGACCGGGTTCCATTCCAGTGACCTGGTTGTTAAGCAAAATTGTCAGTAAGTGAACACGTGATTGATTGAAAGAGAGAGAGAGAGCTGCCACAACCAGCTGCCCTGGTTATTGCCATCTCATTCAGATAAAGTTTTCTCAGACAGCTGTGCCCGCATTACTTTCACATCAGGTATTCAAAAATTGCTTGTAAATGGGTGCATTGGTCAGAAAATGAGTTTTTATCACTGTTATATTTGCAAATAATTGCCAAACATGGTTGTCATTAAACAAGGAGTGAGTGTATATACAAAAAGAAGAGGATATGTGAATCTATGCATCACCAGAACTCTAATTCCTGAAACCTTCAACTGGGTGAAACAGTGGGCCATAGAGCAAAATGTTTCGAACCTCAAATTGGCTTAATTTATAGAATGTGTTCAAAATCTGGGACCCATGACTCCTGTGGAATTGAAATTTGGCAAATTTTATAAAACATTTTATGACATAAACTTTATCATAAAGTGGTTTATGACACAATACAGAATGTCATAAAACATTTCCTGTGGTGATATTTAACTGTGCTATATTCAGGGTAAGTTATTTTTGATACATCTCTGAATATATCTCAACTTTTCTAGTGAAGGCAGTACATTAGAAACTCTGTCATTGTTGGAGGCATTGAGGAATCTGGTAAGGAAATACCTCTGAAACAATGACCCAACAGGACCTGGACTATCTAATAATAATTTAAAGTTAGAAGTGATGATCTGAAGGATTGCTGAATGTTGTATAACCTCTATACTCATAAAAAAAGGGATATGTTCAAGTAGAGGAGGAAGGGTAGTTTTTCCAATAGCAGTAGGTGAAAGGTTACCACCATTTGGGGCACTGTGTCTTGTCTGATTTATCTCACTGTTGCCACTTAAGGTTAATTCAGCTTAAGGTTAATTACAAAGGCACTTTAAGCATCCTATAAAATACTTCTTGTGCTGACATCCGTAAAGGCATATTCGGGCACAGTCTGGGTTTATATAGAAAATTGTGATTGTCTTATACAGCTTTTTTTCCTGAAAGATAAGGTAAGATAAGCCTTTATTGTGGTCTTTGATTAACATGTTTTTGTTTGCATGTGTGTGTACATACATGTACGTGAACATACAAAATGCATAAAATACATTAAGTATAAATTTAAAAATGGCAATTAAAGGAGGGAAGGGGAAGGGAGGGGAAAATTTAGAGGTATCAAAGAAAACAGTTTTATTGGATAATATTTGTTGCTTTATAACTTTCCTGAAATAAAAAACCTCCTTCAGCCTTGGCTGAAGAAAAGATTACCTGAATTGATTTAGGAAGGAAAGAGGATTCCAGTCTCCTGGTATTAACTGAATTTTAAAATAGATTTGGTTAATTAAAAAGTATTTTAGTAATAATTAGACTTTATGTTGTTATACTTTCTTTGACTATTATAGGTTCACTGGAAGGATAATCAAGAATGTAATCAATATGGGTTCATATAATTACCTTGGCTTTGCAGAAACTGACCACAATGCTTTGAAAACAGTGAGTTCAGTGTTAAATAAATATGGCACAGGAATATGTAGCACCAGACAGGAAATTGGTAAGTTAAAATTATTATTATTATTATTAAAATCTGAGTCTAGAAATCTTATTTAGAACTATACTGTGGATTTGACTTCTTAATGAATTTTATTCATTAACGCAATTCACTTGGGTGGCTGCTCTTATACTTATTTACCTAGATACCCAACCACCCCCATAAACAACTACTTGTTGCCTAACCAGAAACTGTTAAACTATGAGTAATTATTGTTCAGCTAAAACTCGTCATGTATAGGATTGCCTGGATTATAATCTTTGAATACACTTTAAAGCTTTCAAGAATAGGAGAGTGGTTTTGCTTGTTCAGCTTTAAAATTGCATTTCAGTTAACTTCATTTAAAAGCAGCATTGGTATGAACAGCTTTTAATACCAGAAGTTAATTTCATTTTTGTTTTAATGAAGTAAAACTCTACATCAGTGGTGGGTTCCTCCCGGTTCGGCCCAGTTCTCCTGAGCTGGTAGTGGTGATGATATGACGTCACTGAACCGGTTCTGCGCCCCCCCCACCCCCTGCATTATTCTTACCTTTTATTTGGCCCCACCCCCAATCTATTGCTGCCTCCTGAGTCCCAGCTGATGACTAGAAGGAAAAAACCTGTTTAAACTCTTGCGGCGGGGCTTCAAAGGGCCGCCCTACAGCTGATCAGTGTTAAAAGAAAACAAATGAGTAGACCAGTGCCTGCAAAAATACATGAGTAGATCAGTGCCTGCAAAAATACATGAATAGATGAGTGCCTGCAAAAAATAAATGGGTAGATCAATACAGCTCTGCAAGTACTTAAAAGCCTGGTAGACCAGTACCTCTGCTAAATCCTAAATAATTGTCACATGACCATCAAGCCACGCCCACAGAACCAGTAGTAAAAAATTTTAGAACCCACCCCTGCTCTACATGGCTGTTTTCCCTGTGCTCTCTTAAATCTGACATAGTATACCATGATGCAGCACAGTGATCATGTAATGAAGTCACACATTTTTTCCAAAAGGAGAATTCTAATTCTATCTTAAGTTGTGCTCAGTTTTAATTAGGAAGGCAGCAGCAATTTTTTAGGCAGAGGCATTATTGTATGTAGAGATCCAATAATGTGTTACACCCATGATTGAAAGGATAATTTCTTTGTCATAAAATAATTCTGAACAGCTATTGTTATCAGAGTAGCGTTTTTCATCCCTCAGCAATAAGCATTTCTCTTAGAAGATCCAATTGATATCTAAATATTGTTTTGACACTGCAATCATTTCCCATATCTGAATGTTTTTGGCTTTGCGGCATGTATCTACCGTGTTTCCCCAAAAATAAGACCCTGTCTTATATTTTTTTGAGCCCTGAAATAAGCACTTGGCCTTATTTTTGGGGAGGTCTTATTATTTTGGGGCAATGGAGCAAGATGGGGTTCCTCTTGCTGTCATACCTGATTTCCAGCTCTGTCTCCCTTACCCTAACCAGAGGAGATGCTAGGACTGGCATTTAAATATTTTTGGGGGAAGGTTTATTTTCGGAGGAGGGCTTAATTTTGGGGAAACACGGTATAGTACATACACACACACATTCACTAATATATATAATTTGGATGATTAACACAGTTAATGAGTGATTACAAATTAACATAGTTTATGAGTGGTTACAAATGTATATTAATATAACCACATAGATAAATGTCCATAATTAGTATTATAATCAAAGCAACTGGCATGCCTATTGATCTGTGCAAAGGCTATATAATTAATGTAATGTCCCTCCATATGTTGAAGTTTAGCAATTGTTGTTTGGCTTTAATGTTCCCAAGTTACATAATATGCTAGACACTCAGTGTAATGATAGGCAAGCTGTTGTCCTCCAGATGTTTTGGCTTCAACATAGCCAATAGCAAAGTAATGTGGGAGTTGTAATCTCAAGCATCTGGAAAACACCAAGTAGTTTAGTTGTCTAAGAGTTAATCCAGTATGTAAAATTATAAGACCTGAACATATTACTCTAGTGAGAGATTGTGACCTCTGCCCTCTTTGGTGTTTAGCTAGTGTTAATCAAGGGTCCTTCTCAGGGATGAAATCTACTTACCTTCCTTACCAGTTCAGAAGCGCATGCGCCCCGTGCATGCGTCACAGGCACGCACAGATCTTCTGTGAATGTGCAAAACCTGCACATGCGCAGAAGGTAAAAAACACATTACTTCTTGGTTAAAATCAGGAAATAATGACATCCGGGTGGGCGGAGCTATGCTCCGCCGTCGCTACCGGATCACCAAACCACCAGCCAAGAACGCTACCCTGGTCCTTTTACCCTGATCTTATAGTGAAATATGAATTCTGATTAGTGTTAGCAATGGTTTTGCTGAATACCATGCAGAACAGATATCAGAAAAGCGAGAGTGGCTAAGCACTCAAGATTGAACATTTTTTTTATTTTGTTCACCATAAGAGAAATTCTAATGGCTCGTGAACCTTCTGGATGTTTCAGAGGTAATTTATCTTTGTGAGAAAGTTAGCTTGCGTAGCTCTTTGTTTCTCAATTTCTCAAGCTTGAGGAGAGATTCGTCATTCAGTGCAAAACCGCTATTCTGAAAATGTTTATTTTCATTCTAATTAAAGCAGTTAGAAACCACGGAGAGTTTGAAAATTATCTGAGGCATGAAAGTTCAGACAAGGGGAAGAAACAAAGTTCCTCATACTACCTTTTTGTAACTTCTGACATTACCAAAATTTTCAAATACATAGGTTGTTGCAAATTGTTTTCCTATGTCTTAGCAGTAAAAATGCCAGAGAAAATCAAAAGTTGCCTTATATTAAGGCAGACCATTAACCCATTACATTTAGTATAAACTATGCTTATAGTGATCCTTTCCTCAGACAAATGTCTTTTCCCAGCCCAACCCAAGGACTGAACCTGAGACCTTTTGCAAGCAAAGCATGTACAGGTCCTCAACTTACAACAGTTCATTTAGTGACCGTTCAAAGTTACAACAGCACTGAAAAAAGTGACTTATGACCATTTTTCACAGTTACAACATTACAGCATCCCCCAGCCTTGGTGACGCAATGGTTAGAATACATTATTGCAGGTAAATTCTGCTGACTGCTAGCAGTTCGATTCTGATTGGCTCATGGTTGAATCAGCCTTCCATCCTTCCAAGATCAGTAAAATGAGGACCCAGATTGTTGGGGGCAATATGCTGACTGTAAACCGCTTAGAGAGGGCTGTGAAGCGGTATATAATTCTAAGTGCTATTGCTATTTTTCACACCAATCACCATGGTCATGCGATTAACATTCAGATACTTGAGAATTGGTCCATATTTATGATGGTTGCAGTGTCCCAGGGTCATGTGATCATCTTTTGCGAACTACTGACAAGCAAAGTCAATGGGGAAGCCGGATTCACTTAACAACTGTGTTATTAATTTAACAGCTGCAGTGATTCACTTAACAATTCTCCAACAAGGGGAAAAAACGTCAGTCAGGATGGGTATACGTCTCGTCTAGCCCAATGACCGAGCACCTTCCAAAGTCAAAGCTCCGCCCCTTCGAGGCTGCCCCAGTTCTTCGTCTCGGTCTTCGCCTGACAGAACGTGTCCTCTCCTGACTGACGTTTTACCTCAGTTCTACTAACCTTTGATTGCTGTTCTGCCCTTCCTTAAGACTGCAAGTACTATGCTGTTATTTCTGTGTGCTGGTTACCTCGTTTAAACCGTTTTCTTTCTGCCGGCCTTAGCTGCGTGTAAAAGGCTGTTGCCTAGCAGCTTTGCCGCGCTCCAGCGGCCTCGCGCCTATGCCCCAGGGTCGCGTTTAGTGCCGGAAGGCTAGCGACTGAAGAGCGCCTCCCTTTCTCAGCGGTTTGGCGCAGGAGGCATTCTCGACGCTTGCAGCGATCGGAGAGATAAGGAGGCATACGATCGCAGCGGCAGGTTTAACCTTGCCTGGGAAGCCTTCCGCCTCAGATTCTGGCGCTTTGGAGCGATCGGGGAGATAAGGCAGCTGCGCATGCTCGCCGGCCGGGGACAGCGCTAATTAACAGCATCCAATTTTATCGGCGCAAGTTTACGGGACGAGCGGCAAATAGGACTTGGCAATAGTTTTCCCTCGGCCTGAAGATTATTGAGGAAGCAGATTCCTCCTCAGCTTCTCTTTTTTGTCGCCGCCATTTCAGGCTATTCATATTTCAAAATGGCGCCTACCAAGGATCACTCTGGCAGGCCTGCTACCTCCTCGTCTCGCAGGCGCCATCCTAGCGACCCTCTTGAGGGGTCCTCAACTTCCTTGCCTCCCCCGAGCAAGAAAGCGCGCTCTAAAAGTAATAACGCTCAATCCTCCACTTCTGGGTCTTCCCGGGAGGAACAGCGTAGGCATAAGGCCATGGAGAAGGCCTTTTTGAGAGCCCAATCACTTTCAAGCCGGGCATCTTCACACCCACCGGAGATGTCTCGCTCCCCTCGTTCCTTGAGGGACCTATCCCCGGATGTTATGGGGGATTCTCAAACTATTTCCCCTGAGGATCATCAAAATCTGTTCCAAACCCTGCCAGCTGCTGACCAGCGCCCAGCTTTATCATCTGCACCTATCAATACTGGACCGGCTTTATCCACTCCAATGGCTGACTCCTTAGAGGCCTTTATTTCCAGGGCTATTCGTCAATCTATATCTGATTGTCTTGCCCAAGGTCCTACTTCTGTTTCCTTAAGGGATCCTCCTCAATCTCTTCCTGAAGTCCAGGACGGCTCCTTACTGAATCAGGACCTAGCCTCTCCCCAAGTTGTTCTCGACCAGGCCTCTCTATCCGAAGGGGATGATTGTCAGGACTTACCCTGGTCGGACGATGAAGGTTTAGCGCCCGACCAACCGGCGTTTGTGGGACTTTTTAAACCGCACCTCTTCCGTTCATTGCTATTTAAGGCCATTGCCGTCACCCGTTTAGGCTCGCCTTCCTCGTCATCTCCACTTGCATCGACTTCGGATCCTGCGGCTGCTATGTTTACGGAACACACCAGCGAACCGGAGACCATTCCGGCTCCCAAGCTTTTTACAGATGTCCTTCAGCGACAATGGAACTTGCCTGGCGCAGGACCTAGCCCTAACGGCTTAGATAAATGGCTATATAATTCGGCTTCCCCGTTGGCGGATATTTTACAAATCCCGAAGGTTGATTCACCTATAGTAGCCTTGACCGATACTTCACATCCGGCGGGTCCTCCTGAGGATTCCCTCAGACCTGAGGATAAGCGAGCTGAGAAGACCCTTCTGAAAGGGCACCAAGCCACTGCCTGGTCCATACGGGCATCAACATCTGCATCATTCTTTAACCGAGCGGCCTTGCTCTGGCTTAAACAACTGCAAGCCAGGCTTCCTCTTTCTGACGCCCGGTCCCACCAAGATCTGAATAAAATTGCGGCTGCTTTGGAATATTCCGCGGATGCCACTTTGAATTCCACCCGTTTTTCAGCCAGAGCCTTAGGCTCCAATGTTACATCTCGCCGACTTTTGTGGCTCAGAAATTGGCAGGCTGACATACGCAGCAAATGGCAACTCGCCTCGGCGCCTTATGCCAGTGGTTCCCTATTTGGCGCTGCTTTGGAACCCTTGCTGGTTGAGACCAGGGATCGACGGAAGATTCTTCCTCCAGCCTCTCGTCGCTTGGATCACCGTTTCTCATTCCCGCGGTCTCAGCCCTTTCGATCATCTGGTTCCTCTTCCTTTCAGTCTCGGGGGCAACGATCCTTTCCGGCCAGGCCACAGCAGGATCCCCAGGTCAGACAAGGGTCCAGATTTCTCCCTCGGAAGTCCTTCCGAGGAGGTAGGGGGGGTCGTTGGTCTCGCAGAGCTAGGTGAGGAGTTTTTTCATTCTCCTATTGGAGGTCGCCTCTCCTTATTCCGTGATCAGTGGGCGGCCTCCATTAGGGATTCCTGGGTGCTTAACACCATTTCCCTTGGTTTGGCTTTAGAGTTTTCCTCCCCTCCTCCTTCCCGTTTTCTTCCTTGCCCCGTTCCCAGGGATCCAGCCAGGGTAGAGATTCTTTCAGCGGCCATAGACCACCTATTGCAGATTTCGGCCATTGAGACAGTGCCTTCTTCGGAACAGGGCCACGGGTTTTATTCCCGTCTTTTTGTTGTCCAAAAATCCTCTGGTGGTTGGCGTCCCATTTTGGACTTAAAGGCATTGAACCGGCACATTAAATACCGCCGGTTCAAGATGCATTCCTTATCTTCTATTCTTGAGTTAATTCGCCCCTCCGATTTTCTTTCCTCGATCGACCTCACAGAGGCTTACCTACATGTCCCTATCTTACCTTCTCATCGCCGTTTTCTCCGTTTTTCCTTCAGGGGTTTACATTTCCAGTATAAGGCCCTTCCCTTCGGGCTGTCTTCGGCCCCTAGGGTATTTACTAAAGTTATGGCTGCATTAATTGGTTTCATCAGAGCTCACCCGGTTCGCCTTCAATTTTATTTAGATGACATATTAGTTATGTCTCCGTCCCTGGAGGCGGCTCAACTAGATTTGTCCTTTGTTTTGTCTTCCCTTCAATCTCATGGGTTTTCTATTAATTGGTCCAAGAGCCATCTGTTCCCCTCCACTTCTATCCTTCACTTAGGGGCTTCCATTAATACCATCTCCTCGATCGTTTGTCTTTCTCCTGAGCGCCAGTCCAATATCCGCTCCTTGGTGCATCAATGCCTTGCGGCTGACTCGGCTAAGGTTCTGGTTCTTTCCCGCCTCCTGGGAATGATGGTTTCCACCTTCGGTATTACTCCATGGTCCCGTTTGCATAGCAGGGAGCTCCAATGGCTCCTGCTTCCCTTTCAGCGGGCGAACCAAGAGTCTTCTTCTCGGCTTATCCGGATTCCGCAGCCTGTTCTCCATTCTCTTCGGTGGTGGATTTCACCGGCTTTGACTAAGGGTTCCTGTTTTAGGGAACCTCAGAGGCTTCAGCTCACTACGGATGCGAGCCTCTCTGGCTGGGGAGCTCACCTGCAACATCATATGGTTCAGGGACGGTGGACTGCTCAGGAATCTCTTCTTAGTATTAACTTCTTGGAATTACGAGCCATCAGGCTCGCTCTGTTGCGGTTTCGGGACTTAGTGGCCGGTAGGCATGTTTTGGTCCTAACCGATAATACCACGGCTAAGGCCCATGTAAATAAGTTGGGAGGCACTAGGTCCCGTTCTTTGATGGACGAGGCTCTATCGTTGGGTTTATGGGCCGAGGAACACCTGGCTTCCATCCGGGCTGATTATATTTCCGGCTCCGACAATGTCCAGGCCGATTCTCTCAGCCGCGTGCGGGTGGACCAAGGAGAGTGGTCTATATCTCAGGAGCTTTTCCAGGACATCGTCTCGAGATTTGGCTGTCCGGTGGTAGATTTATTCGCCTCTGGTACCAACCACCGTCTTCCCCGTTATTTTACCAGGTTTCTGGATCTTCGGGCGGAAGCCACGGACGCCCTTCGCAGCCCATGGCCCTCGGGACTTTTATATGCCTTCCCTCCCCTCCCATTGATTCCCCGGGTTCTGCGGAAGTTACTCGAAGAACGGGCGCAGCTACTTCTGGTGGCCCCCTTCTGGCACATGCGCCCTTGGTTCGCGGACTTGATGGGTCTTTCTGTGGCTCCTCCTTGGCAGATCCCTGTCTCCAAGGTCGTCTTGTCTCAGGGCTCGCTCATTCATCCAAACCCGGGATGGCTTCGCTTAACCGTCTGGCGGTTGAGCGGCTCCTCCTAACGGAGGCCAAGATTCCGTCAGAAATTGTAGCTACGATCCAAGCGGCTCGCAGACCGTCGACCATCCGAATTTATGAAGCCACTTGGCGTTCGTTTGTTTTGTGGTGTTCATCGGTTCCTGTTTTGCCCACTTCGGCTTCTATTATCCATGTATTGAGGTTTCTCCAATCAGGTCTTCGCAAGGGACTTCGGCCCAATACACTACGTCGACAGGTGGCAGCCCTGGCCTCCGTCTTGTCCTGCGGTTCGAAGGATTCCATCTCTCGTCATCCTGTCATCACTACCTTCCTTCGGGGAGCGACAAATCTGCGTCCCCCGACCGTGCATCGGTATCCAACATGGAACTTGAATAAGGTCTTGAAAGCTCTTATGTATCCTCCCTTCGAGCCACTTCGGTCAGTCTCTCTGCGTTTCCTTTCGCTGAAAGTGGCCTTTCTGGTGGCTATCACTTCTTCCCGCAGAATTTCGGAGCTGGCAGCTTTATCTGTGAGAGCGGACCTTTGTACCTTCCATACCAATAGGGTGGTGCTCCGGCTGGACCCATCCTTTGTACCGAAAGTAAACTCCACCTTTCACAGAGCACAGGAGATCGTGCTTCCAGATTTTTGCCCTCATCCTTCCCACCAGCTGGAGAGGGCTTGGCACACACTGGACGTTCGCCGGGCGTTGAAGATTTATATCGCTCGGACTGCCCCTCACAGGAAGACGGAAGCTCTGTTTGTTGCCTTTCACCCGGCCTCCCTGGGTCAACGTGTTTCAAGTGTAACTGTAGGCCGTTGGATTAGGGCCGCAATTGCCTTGGCTTACCACCAGTCTGCTTCTCCTCTTCCGCGTCCCATCACTGCTCATTCGATGAGGAGCGCCGCAACATCTGCTGCCTGGGCGACTCAGGCTTCCCTTGAAGAAGTGTGCAGAGCTGCCACATGGACGTCTATCAGTCCCTTCGTGAGACATTACAAAGTAGATTCCTTTGCCTCCTCTGATGCTGCTTTCGGCAGGAGAGTTCTGCAGTCGGTCCATATTGCTTGAGGTTTCAAGATCGGTGTCTTCCCTCCCTGGTGACATCTGGCTTTGGTATGTCCCCATCCTGACTGACGTTTTTTCCCCTTGTTGGAGAATGGACGTTGGTCTTACCTGATACGTCTTTTCTCAACATGGGAAAAAACGTCAGTCAGTCCCACCCTTGGTTTCTTCCGGTGGTGGTGGGGGGGTGATATTAATTATTTATCGTTTCAGGAGGACACGGAGCACGAGTCCGTCGCTTCGCCTCGACGAAGAACTGGGGCAGCCTCGAAGGGGCGGAGCTTTGACTTTGGAAGGTGCTCGGTCATTGGGCTAGACGAGACGTATACCCATCCTGACTGACGTTTTTTCCCATGTTGAGAAAAGACGTATCAGGTAAGACCAACGTCCATTCTAGCAAGAAAAGTTGTAAAACGGGGCAAAGCTCAATAAATTTCTCACTGAACAACATAAATTCAGAGCTCAATTGTGGTCATAAATTGAGCATTACCTGTATTCTTCAATTAAGATATAATTCCTTGATTTAATCCACATGAATGAGTGGGACATACTGTGGTTACTTCACTCTACTACGTATGTACATTTATCCTGCTTCAGTGAGCCTTGGGAATTAGAACTGTTCATAACCATATTTAACTTCGCATTATCCTTCTGCATTAAAAGGGAAATTTGATGAAACTGAACTGGGCTTTTCATTCCCACCCAAAATCTCTTTGTCACGAACATTCACAAACACCTCACCCTACCACCCACAGAAGTTCCATTTTAATTAGAAATGTGCAAAGCAGTAGGGCTAGTTTTACAAATCCTTGTTGGTCAGGTTGGGTGCCTGCAATGTTGAACCAATTCTCATTATAGTTTAAATAGTGAGCCATTGCCATACAAATAAAGACTTGCATGTTGGCATTTTCCAAAGTATGTTGATAGAATATCTTTAGCTTGTTATGTTGGGTTTTATTACAGAAGAGTACTTTGGTGATCTCTCAGTTATTGCTAATTGAAGGAAATGGAATGGGTGAATTTATTTGGGCAGCTCATGATTATTCAGTGCATATATTAGGGTTTCTAATTTAATAGGAGGGAACAGAAGCAAAATATAATCCAAAAATGAGAAACTTTCAAGGGAGGTTTAGATCTAAATCCATTTTACATAACATGAAGATTAAATGTATTAGCGTAGATCCAAATCTATATCTTCAAGATCATGGCTACTCTCTAGTGGAAACTTCTACTCCGAGGAGATTTTTGTAAAGTTTCTCCTGACATGTTCTTATATGACATTTAGGAAAGTTCCCTTATTTTTCAGACATGAATAAAGAAGTAAGTGAAAACTACTTCGTCCCCTTCCTATTTGGGGAGCAGAATAGATACAAGAAGATATAGTGATTATATTATTTGCTATATTTTCAGAATTTAAAATATGTTGGGGGTAGCATTCAAAAGCTATGATACTTCAGATTATCTAACTATAGTTTGGCTTTGCAATAGAAAAAATCAAAAGAGGTAAGCAAAACTAAATAAATACAAATAATATTGTATTATCTCTAATACTTACAATATACATGTGCAAAATAAAGGGGGAAATTGAAAAAAAGCTAGCATTTTTTAATTTCATTAAGAAACAAAATATGTATTTTTTTTTTTTGTACTTGTTCATGAAAAGTCCAACTATTCCCCAGAAGAAAGGATTTTCTCAGCTAATATGGAAAGCTCATCCCCCAGGGAAGCTTCCTTAGTGCTAGAACTAATGCTTTGTTCAACCCCAAGTAAAGACTCTTTATTTCTCAAAGGATTTTAAACCTGCATAATAGCTGAGATTATCCAATGAAATTATTGGCTGTATTGTTTCTGTGGAATTTTCATTTTGTTGCACTCTTCTGCTTTTTGTGGGGGATGTTTGTTGTTCGTTTCTCTTCAGTCCTCAATGCATTTCCAGATTTGTTTGTACTTCTTTTTATCACTTTACTATTTATCTTAAAATAAAGATTGGAATACAGGTGCTTTAATTGTAATACAATTCATATTTTCCCTATAAGAAACATAGCACTTTTAATTATAAATTTTAGAATGAATAATTTTTAAAATTGTCAGTGTTGATATGTTTCATCATATACATATTATTTTTATGACATAAGAGTTATGATGTTCGAAATAAATTTCACATATCCTCATCTAACTCATATAACAACCCTCTTGTAAAATAGGCCAATCTAATATGGAGATAATATCAAAGGATATGGGGAATGGTTGGGACAAAATTTGATAGAATAGAATAACAGAGTTTGAAGGGACCTTGGAGGTCTTCTAGTCCAACCCCCTGTAGGAAACCCTACACCTGGTTATCCAACATCTTCTTTAAAACTTCCAGTGTTGGAGCATTCACAATTTCTGGAGGCAAGTTGTTCCACTGATTAATTGTTCTAACTGTCAGGAAATTTCTCCTTAATTCTAAATTGCTTCTCTCCTTGATTAGTTACACCCATTGCTTCTTGTCCTACGTTCAGGTGCTTTGGAGAGTAACTTGATTCCCTCTTCTTTGTGGCAGCCCCTGAGAAATTGGAACACTGCTATCATGTCTCCCCTAGTCCTTCTTTTCATTAAACTAGACATACCCAGTTCCTGCAACCGTTCTTTATATGTTTTAGCCTCCAGTCCCCTAATCATCTTTATTGCTCTTCTCTGCATATGTGAAAGTAAATAAGTTTGTATTACAGTTTAGCTTAGATGTTCATGAATGATACTAATAAGATCCTTTAAAATACTTTTTGCTGTTTATAACAGGAAACTTTGATAAACATGTGGAGTTAGAAAATACGGTAGCACAATTCCTTGGTGTTGAATCAGCTCTGGCATTTGGTATGGGGTTTGCTACAAATTCTATGAATATTCCAGCATTAGTAGGGAAGGTAAGTGAACATCCTTCCAAATATGTTTGTTTTGATCGTTGCCCAGGAAATTTAAGTACTGTACAGTGGAAAGCTATTTCATTTCTTTTAGAACGCAAGGCAAGCTGTGGTACTTCTCCACATATTTTGCATTAAACTTAGTTGATTTAATAATTAAGTTTTGCTTCTGACACTGCTATATTGAAGGAGCACATATTAGGATAACCACTAAGAACTTTTTCTCCTACTTACATATTGCTGAACTAAATACAATTATACAACAGCAGACTAATTTCATTTGGGCAGTGTTTAAGAGAGGGTTTCTGGTATTTAACATAAATGAAACCATTGGTGCATTATAAGAATTTTAATTATACATATAGAATAGTTTTGTCAAACTGTTTATTTGCTTTCATGGAGAATCTATATGATACAGGAATCAGGCTATTAGAAAATATTCATTCAGAAGCATCCACACAATTCTATGATTTCATCAGAATGGCTAAGCAAGGATTATAACACTGAAACATTCACGTTGTCATTCATTCCCCACCTGTTGATGCCTCTGTTTTTGTCTTGTCCATGAAAACAAGAGTTACATTTGCTGAGTCTTCTTTCTTATCTCTATCCAAAACAATAAAGACTAATTTCTGTTGATAAATAGTACATTCTCAGTACTCCATGACTGCAAATCAGGAGGTTTTTTTAGTCTTATGCTGTTGTTGTTTTACTAATCCTCTGCAAGAACAATCCATCATTCTTAATGCCTTGACAAATTCCAAATGTAGGGATATAGCCAAAAAAGGAAAAATGAGTTTTAATAAGTATTGATCATGGTAAAGATACTTGATACATTTCAGACCAAAATATGACTATACAGTAGTAGAAGAAATCTGAAATATTAATGAAGGTTCTAATTCCTAAATTAGTACTAATTAATGCAGATTTCATCTATTTTCTTCAATTTCTTTTATGAGCATAGGATTTTGATTTTGAAGCTTCAGTTCTTCTCAGACCTGTAACAAATACAGATAGCCCTCGACTTAGAACAGTTCATTTAGTATCTGTTGAAAGTTACAACGGCACTGAAAAAAAGTGACTTATGACCATTTTCACGCTTCTAACCGTTGCAGCATCCCTGTGGTCATGTGATCAAAATGCAGATGGACCAAAAAACTCATATTATTAACATAGTTGGATAGCAACTTTAATTTAAATGGGGGAAAAAAATCTGGCCTCTCTACTATTAACTCTTTTTCAGGTACCAAATTAAATCACTCCTTCATATTTACCAATTTTACCAAAGCAATGTCTAAAATAGTAAATATTACAATACTATGTCAAAATGTGTCATTAGTTAAACTACATGCCATCTGAAAAACCTTGGCTTCCAGGGGAGGAATGAGGGAATTGAAGATGTCTCCATGAAAATGGAGCTGATGACTGCCATGAAGAATGAAGAGCTGATGAGTAGACCAGTTCTTCAGAACCTCTCTGGACAAAGAGAGGTTGGGAGATAACCTACCTGTGTCTCAGACAGCCACTCTTAGAACAAGTCTATAAGCTTATATCTTACTGGCTTGAATGCTGGGAGATGACAGCAATAGCCATCATGTTGGCAACCCCATGACCTGTGCCTACATTTGCTAATCTCACTTGCTAATCTTTTTTGGAAATTGCTCATTAACTACTTTTGGAGACTTTCAGAATGACAAGTTTGAAGACATTGAGTGAGTTTGCCTTCTATCCTGAACAAAAGACAATTTTAATCATAAGAGTTTAAAGACTCTGAAATAAGTAGCCAAAAGCTAAAGAAGATTTTCTTCTTAAAAAGTTATAAACGGGCTAAGGATCCTGATAAATTTGAAATATTGAAACTTTTAAAATAGGATTTTGGAATTAATTATAAAGAACTAACAGCTTCTCATGGGAAATCCATAGATCTGTTTTGGTTTTTGAAAGACACAATAGAGATAAGTAATTTCATGATTTAAAAACTAGACACTAGAGGGGACTAAAGATTTTTGGGACCGTAAGAATACAAGCCTATAAAATGCTGAATGAGTATTTTGAAGAACAAAATCAGAAATTAGAAGCCACAATATGAACAATGTCAATAATAATGTCTGCTTCTATGCACAGAATATGTCAAAAATATGTTATTGAAGAAATGACAGATCTAGAACAAATTTGATCTGACAAGACAAAGACTGGATTTATAACTGACAGGTGAAGAGAATATCTTGCAAAAGGATGTTTCACTAGATCTATAAAGAAATTGGCTAATGTTTTAACATTCAAAAGGGAAATACAAATGATAAACCTAGAGAGTGATCTAGACAATTTTTTCCTATTGGATTTTCAAAGGAGATTTGTTAAAGCCTTGAAGAACACCGTGTGATGAGACAAATAAGAAATTAAAAGAACTCAAATCCTAGGACAATATTTGCATCAACTAAAGATTATTATAAGTAAAAGGAAGGAATATTTTATTATTTTAATCAAGGTTGAAACAAGAGATGTCATTGCTTCTGGCAATCCTTATGGATTTTTTGCTGACATACATTAGGACTGAAAAGATGTCTTACGTATTTGTCTATAAACAAGGGATAGGGTGAAGAAACAATTGTTTGCAATGGGTGAAGAGTCACTAAATTTTTGTATAGTGATGAAAGTTAGAAATCACTTTTTTATATATTTCTTTTCTCTTTCTTTATTCTTTTCTTTCTTTTTTCCCTTTGCCCTTATATTTCTTACTCTTTCTTTCTATTCTTTTTAAGTTTACTTTGCATTAGATTTTATTAATAATCAAAATTCTGAATAAAATTATACACGCACATATACCGTATTTTTCAGAGTATAAAACACACCTCTTTCCCCCCTAAAAGAGGGTGAAAATTTAGGTGCGTCTTATACACCGAATGAAGCCCCGCCTACCCACTGGCCCCCACCCTTTGGCCTCTGCCTCGCAGCAGGTACCTCCTTGCAAGCAAACAGCAAGAAAAAACAGCTCCTTTCAGCTTCAGCACAGCTTAATTAGCACAAGTTGATTGGATTGGCCTCCCAACTCAGCTGATTTGCTCTCAGCTGTTTTGGGCAGGGCTCTGCTGCTTGCTGCAAAGAGGTAAATTGCTGGAGCAGATTTTTTTTTCCTTGTGCTAATCAAACTATGCTGAAAATGAAAATGAAAGTAAAGCAGGCTGTTTGCTGTTTGCTGCAACGAGGCAAAATTGTGCAGAGGCAGAGGGAGATTTCTTTTTCTTCTTTTCCTCACCAAAAAAGGTAGGTCCGTCTTATACTCTGGTGCGTCTTATACTCCGAAAAATACGGTATGTGTTAGCTATAAATATTAGTCTGTATTGATTTTATTATAATGTTTTAAGGTGTGGTTTCTTTTAATTCATTTTTGAGAGAGAGAGAGAAAGAGGCATCTGCAATGTATTTTTCTTACGTTCCTTATGTTTGTATTTACTATTTTTGATAGCTGGTGATAATTACAGCAAGGTTAAATAAGGCAAACAATATTCTTGTTGGCTTGCTTGCTTAATTCATTGTAATATATTAGTTAGATGTTGATTGTAATTCTTTGCTATGTATTTCCACAGGGTTGTCTAATTTTAAGTGATGAGTTGAACCATACTTCACTTGTTCTTGGTGCAAGGCTGTCAGGTGCTACTATTAGAGTCTTTAAACACAACAGTGAGTATCAATGAGGCAGCTTTAACTAACTGATTTTAAAAAATGAAATTCATATCCGTAACTGTTTTCCTTTGGAAATAATGTGTTCACACTTTTAACATGCAAGAAAACCCTTTTTGATTTTCATGGAAAGAGGCTTCAAGTTACCACAATGAAATTTGATTCTTGTTTGTATCATACACTACATTTGTATAAGACTAATTGATCTTGTCTGTATTGCAGATTTTTTTTTATTCTCATGTTGATAGAGAAAAGATACAAAAGACTAACCTTAGAGATGTCTCTAAAATTTGAGAGAGGGATCCTTTCCTGTCATCATTTCATGGGAGCCTCCAAATGCTAATTAATTTCATGTTTATTGTCCTTAGTCTTTCCTTAAAGAAATTTAAAATACACCAACAGTTAAGAAGGAAAAAGTTAATATAGAAAAAAAAGGCTTGAGGCTAAAATTTCTGTAGCATTAGATTATGATTTAACTCTGGAATCAAATTAGGCCACTATGTTCAAGATCTGAACAAATGCTAGAGATATGATTTCAGATACAGCTGTTACTTTTAACCATTTTTCCCACCTATTATCTTATCAGAGGTCCGCACAGTGTCTGATAAGCCTAACTATAAATTTGGTAAATATTGAACTAAAACCAAAAACTCCTTCCTAGTTCAACAGAAACCACTTCACTGGATGGAAAATTGATTAAACAATTGCCTTTGTAAAATCTTAGTGAAGGTTTTGTGTATTTTCACCCTTAAGATGCTGGTTAGTTTCTAGTCAAGAAAGGTTTATATCACAATCCATTTTCGTTTAAATGCTTATGTCAGCTGTTCGCTGAGGAACCAATCCTCCAACATCCAGACCAGTGGTGAAATCCAAATTTTTTTACTACTGGTTCTGTGGGCGTGGCTTGGTGGGCATGGTGTGGCTTGGTGGGCATGTCAGGGGAAGGATACTGCAAAATCTCCATTCCCACCCCACTCCAGGGGAAGGATACTGCAAAATCCCCATTCCCTCCCCACTCCTGAGGGAAGGATATTGCAAAAACTCCATTCCCTCCCCACTCTGAGGCCAGCCAGAGGTGGTATTTGCCGTTGCTCCAAACTACCCAAAATTTCCATTACCGGTTCTCCGAACTGCTCAAAATTTCTGCTACCAGTTCTCCAGGACCTGTCAGAACCTGCTGGATTTCACCCCTGATCAGGACTCAGAACAGCAATTCATAATCCAAGCGGATGCCAGCGATGTGGCCGTAGCAGCAGTACTCATGCAAAAAGACCCACAGGGACAGCTCCTGTGCCTATGTGTCAAAAAAGCTAACTGACACAGAAAGAAGGTGGGCCATCTGGGAGAAAGAAGCGTATGCAGTCCATTGGCCCCTTCTCTCCTGGAGGCACTTTCTAGAGGGGGGAAAAGTGCCCTTCAAGGTCTGGACTGATCACAAAAACCTCAAAGCCCTAAAGACCCCTAGGAAATTGTCTCCTAAACAAATCCGCTGGGCACAATACTTCAGACGGTTCAAATTCAAACTGAAGTACATCCCAGCAGGAAAGAATCTATTAGCAGATGCCCTATCGAGAAAGCCCCAATTCGGTAGCCGCAGGGAGGAAGTCATCTATGCCATCCTTCACAATCAGCTGCACAAGTCATTACCAGGGGTCAAACCAGACAACAAACAGACCCCAGCCGGGACAAACTCACAGCAGCCCTGAAGGCAGCGCTCCCAGCCAACCCATGGTTCATAGACAACCATGTCTATGGTGAACATGTTGGCATTAATCATAATTAGAACTGAACATTCAATTGTAAATCTGAAGATTCAAGTGAGCAATGTTTTCACCGATATATAGTGGCCGCGGAATACGTATTTTTATTATTCTGCAATATTATTTTTGTGACTTCTATGACATTGATCAGTACTGTATTGCCGAACTGCAATAAACTAATTTAGGGATGCTACTTAAATTAAGCGACAAATAGTTCTGATGATAATTCATGAACTCAACCCTTCAAAATGAGAAATATTGAAACAATAGACAGAATATTTTTCTAAACTGTTTGTTTCAACCAAAAACAACACAAGTCACAGCAAAACCAATCAAACATGAGTAATCAAATATTGTAGTCTTATGACCAGAACATTTAAAATAGAATTAATTTTCCTCTTTGCCTTGATTTTACAAATGGGATCAGTTTAAAACTACTGAGGATGATAATTGAAAACCCATTATTGACTTTTTTTGGGGGGGGGTATGAAAATATATATATGGTTTTGATAATTAGAATAAAAATGGTAGATTACAGGAAAATATAAACACTGCTGTAACCATAAAATAACCAGTTTGATCTAGTTGTTAAATCACAGATTAGAAAGCAGGAGACCATGAGTTCAAGTGCCCCTTTAATCATGAAAGTCAACTGGGTGACATTGGGCCAGTCACTTTCTCTCAGTTCAACTCACCTCACAAGGTAGTTGTTGTGGGGAAAATAGGAGAAGGAAGGAGTAGTAGGTAGGTTAGCCAGCTTCAGTTATTGAAGAAGTGACTTCCAATTTTCTTTTACACTTGTTATAAATATAGATATAATTTAACTTTTTATTTTTTTATTTTGTTTATTTGCATTCTGCCTTTATTATTTTTACAAATAAGGCAGGAAATAAATAAATAAATAAATAAATAAATAAATAAATAAATAAATAAATAAATAAATAATAGTTAAATTATATCTATACTTATAACAACTGTAAAAGAAATGTGGAAGTCATTTATAAATTTTTTTATTTATTTTGATTTCCTGCAGTTTTGGCTTTGGGCTTTCATTCGTTTTTCCTCTTTATTCATTCTAGGTATTAGTTCTTGTCATATATTTTTTTTTAATCTAAAGCAGTTTTTAAAAAAAAGAAGAAAGGAAATCAGTGGTTTTGCAATGTTAAGGATGACAGGAAAAATCTTGCATACAGAGAATTCTCTTTAAGCTGAATGGTAATTATTAACAATAGAAATTTTGAAAAGTTGGTCTTGGTTGCTTTGCCCTGAATACATAAAGAGAAATAGCTTGACATCTCTTGAGTGTGAATGGTGAAAATATGAGTGCTTAAAGATAATTTTTCACCTGATCTAACTTCTTCCCAACTTGCTTAAATGTATTGCTTGGTACACCATCCGATAATTAAAACGGGTTTTAACAAGTAAAACTGTAAAGTTCTCACTTCTTACAACTGTGTTGATGTAAAACAATTTTGTAACCAGAATTCATCTGAAGTATGTACATAGATAACTATGTAGATATATATTTTTATGCATAAACGACAACTGTGCCCCTTAGGTTCTGTTAAAAAGAAATCAGTAGAAGTTAAGTGTTTGAGTATTTTAAGTCCCAGTGTTTTCACCAAACGCTCACATTGGTCCTCCACTGCTGGGATGAGGTGACAGCCTACTTGTCCAGTTAGGATCAGAAGGAAAGCCAGGAGTTTAGTCTGATAGGAATTGAACTTTGCATACAAATGGGAGGGAACAGGCTGGTGCATGGTCTCTTAGGGCTCTAGCTTTGCAGCTTTCAAAGCAGGATTTTTTTTAAAAAAAAATGTTGGCATATGCTCCTACACATTGCAAAGAGACTTTTTCAAAAACTGTTCATGGCCTTAGTATCAATCAGGCTTTTTCTGGTAGTGGAGATGAGGAATGTGTAAGATAGGAATGGTACTTTTGATGTCATCAAACATCAAAACTAAATTGCTGGCATAGATTCTGAGATGCTTTTGACCTTTTCCTGTATCAGAGTAATGGTGTGTAGATTCAGTGAATGGAACTCCGTTAGTTTTTAAAAGCAAATGGAATGCAAATTAAAATTTGTTATTGCATTATTTAGTTTCTTTGTCCCTCCAAGCTCCAACAGTTTTATATTTTGAAATATTTCAATTTCTAATCAATAACTTGATATTATACACTAATTTGAAGGATCTTGCCTTATATCAGGAAACTTAATAGATTATATGACTGAGCACGGATAAGATATAAATAACTCTAAAGCATATCACATTAATATATCTGTCAAGTTTAATGGACTGTTTTTTCCTAAAAGAGATGGTAAAAACATTGTTATTTGAATTTCACTAGATTCAGTCCATATACTAAAGTTACAATATATTCAGTCCATATACTAAAGTTACTAAAGTTTCATACAGAAGTTTGGTTTGTTTTTCTAAGCATCTCACACTTGTTTTAAATTTGTTATAAAATAGATTTGCAGTTTGTAGAAATTTTATATATAATTTGATACAATATTTCACATTATCTTGTATTTTTAAAATTAGATATGCAGAGCTTAGAAAAGCTTTTGAAGGATGCAGTAATACAGGGACAACCTCGAAGCCGAAGAGCATGGAAAAAAATTCTTATTCTAGTGGAGGGCATTTATAGGTATGTAAAATATATAATTTTAACTGACTATGCAAATTCTAGAAAATCCATATAAAATACTCCAATATTTTGAATACGTTAAGCACAGTAACCAAAAAGCCATAAATGATGCCCTTCAAACTGGATTTTTCTTAATTTATTTCTTCTACTGCTTATATATAGTTTTTAACTTCTATATGTATTTGTATTTATTATGGCTGTTCACCGCCCTGAGTCCTTCGGGAGTAGGGCAGTATACAAATATGAAAAATAAATAAATAAAAAATAAATAAATATGATTCTGTTTTAGAATTTTTATTTGCTTTGGGAAAATACTTGAATAGGGAACAGTTGACATGATATTGGCATTATAATGGATCAATTCATACAGTTTCATGCATTAGATGTACTCAGTTCTCATTAACTTTCTTCTTCTTCTAGCATGGAAGGCTCTATTGTACGCTTGCCAGAAGTTATTTCCTTAAAGAGAAAATATAAAGCCTATGTCTACTTGGACGAAGCCCACAGCATAGGTGCTGTTGGTCCTACAGGAAGAGGAGTTGTGGAATACTTTGGAATGGATCCTAATGATATTGATGTATTGATGGGAACATTCACGAAAAGTTTTGGAGCAGCTGGAGGTTATATAGCTGGCAGAAAGGTAACAGCAGCAAGCATTGGCATTCAACAATAGCCAAACCATTATGGATGTAACAATAAGTGGCTCCTAAAAAAATTGATATCACAAATTGTGGATTGAGACAGGAAACAACGGTAATCTGAACTTGATTTTCAAATTTTGCAAGGTTTCCCTCTCAGCTGGGATGGGTTTGCAGCAGGGGTGGGTTCTACTTATTTTTACTACCGGTTTGTAGCGGGGCCGCATGCTCTTATGCGCAGAAGCTTCTGCACATGTGCTGAAGTGTTTTGATGACAGTGGGGTCATTGGCCGGAGCCTCCCTCCGGTTTTACTACCAGTTCTATAGAACTGGTGTGAACCGGGGGCAACCCACCACTGGTTTGCAGCCTTCAGCTTCATTTTGAAACTCTCCGAGCATCTTGAGATTGCACTCCTAAAAGCTGACAGCAAAATGGCCAATTTTGGGTAGCTCAGTTTTGCCAATTTAAGGAAATTGCAGGTAGTCTTTACTTAACTGCATGAATTGGGACTGGAATTTCTATCAGTGTTAAAAATGTAAGATGTCACATGACTACATCACTTAGGGATGAAAATTCTGCCACTTCTGGTTGTTGTTGTTAAGCAAATCATCAAGAGTTGTTAACTGAGGAAATCACGTGGTCACCACTTGCAATCCCTAGACAGCTTCGCCATTGATTTTGTTTGCAGAAAACTGGCAAAGAAGGTCACAAATTCAATCACATGATCATGAGATGCTGCAACACAATTGCGAGATGGGTTCCAAGCATCCTAATCATGATGTTATGACAGTGGGGGTAACTAACATAAGTCCTCGGACTACTAAATACTAGTTCAGCAGTTTTCAGTTCAAAAGATCACTGAAGGAATCGTCATTAAGCAAGCACTATCAGTAAAGGTCAAAGCAAATGTAATTCTCTGTGAAGCTTCATGCATCCATTTTCATCTTTAAATGAGAAAAAGAGTCATTTTTCTCTAGAAAATTGTCTGAAATGATCTTGCTCTTCTGGTCAAAGCTTTTTGGGGGCTAGGTATGGACTCTGAGCTTTTTTGGGGGGTAGGTGTGGACTATGGAGGATAGTCCAAAGCAAAAAATAATCCTGATTCATAGCCTTTAATATCTTACTGCTCTGACTCTAAAGATCTTTATCTGGGCCAACATAGATTCCATCCCAAGTAATATGCTGTGAAGCATAATCAGCACTCCCATTTTGGAATTCCTTCTTTCCCTATTTTGGGGATGGGGAATCTCTGTCTCTCCACATACTACTCAACTAAAATTTTCTCCCCATTTGTGACACCATTTGGTTACACCTGCTAAGAATTCAATCACCTCTGAAGGCTGATACATAGTTTAGGAGTGCTCAAATGCCATAGAATGTAGAGATTGTTAGTAATTCCTAAGGATGGTAAGAATAAACCTTTCTTCTATGTATGTTAACTCTGTTAGTATTTCATTCCACTGGTCCACTGCAGATTGCTGACAGTTTAAAGTTGTCAGATACTGTATTATTGTCAGTTGAAAATACAGCAACTATTTGCATATTGTTCTCAAGCAGTTTCAAAATGCTTTGATAATTTAATCATGAAAATGCAAACATATACAGCGCCCTAAAACTTACTAGGAAAATGGCTCTGTTTAATTAGTCATACCAACCTCCTCTTTTAATTTACCTGCTGAACTTGCCAAATTAGTACATACAGCTAAGCATAAATGAAAATCTTATTATACATAAATAGTACGGTTAGCATTCTGAATTTTCAATTCCTATATTGTTTTGAAGTGAATATGAAAGCTGGATACGGATAGCATACCATATTTAAACATTAAACTCTATGCAGTATATTTAGTTTATGCATTAATTTTATGAATTTAGATTTATATCAGATAAAGGCACCAGAGCGGATAATAATTTTTAAGAGGAAAGCTCACATCCTTCAACATGGTTCACAATGAAGTACAAAACAGAAAGGCAGTTTTTAAAAAGAGGATAACGATAACAACGTTCATATTAGAATCAGAAGCAGCATGAAAATTGTTGCTCTGGCAAAGTAGCACTATTTCATTCTTCTGGGTATGTGATGCATGTACTATATATGAATAAAATCAAAATAAGGCATTTTATTTTTTTTCACGATAATTTGGAAATACATTTTTCTTGCTACGTACGC